>NW_010419480.1:441-2604 GCF_000710305.1 Buceros rhinoceros silvestris | reverse complement strand
CCTGCAAAACTCTCCTCTTTGGACTTTATAAAAATTATTTATACTTGTCTCAAAGTTCAAGATACTTTAGTATCTTTTATTCATTAAAAGAAATAAAGTTTGCATTTAATGAGAACACAATTCTGCCAATCTTATTCGTAAGTCATTAGGACTACTTGTGTATTTAAAAGTTTGCAAGATTAGGCCCTAAATTCAAAATCCCTTTGATTTACAGTTGGGAACTAAAAACTGTATTTTTTTTTCTGCATAAGAATCTATGAGAAATACTCTGAACTTGTATCAGACCAAGGAACACTCCATCAAACTTTCACCTTTTAAATATGTCACAAGGGAGCCCTAGATACCTTTGCCTTGCAATATAATCCTTATTTTCATTAACAAGAACATAATTGCTTTTGTATAGAAAAAAAAGAAAAAAAGAATAATTAAATTCAAATAAATGTTCTGTGAAATCCTTATATTCCTAAGAGAACTATTAAAAAAAAAAAAAACGGGAGAGGCATTGCAGATTGATTTTCTATGCTAGTATCAGAAAAATTAATTACAGTTTGAGAGGCAAATCTAAAAATATCAAAAAAAAAAAAAAGGAAAAAACAAAACAAAACCAAAACCCAACCAGAAATGCAGCACACTCAGAGCAATTTCTGGACAGACTGTGAAATATTTATTTATTTGGGATCATATTAGGCATGTTACCCAAACACTGTTACAGCATTAATAAAAATACTTTCACTGTGATTTTTAATCACAGAAAGAAAGAAAAGATTAAAAATTGTCACTAATCAAACTACAAAGCATATATAAAGTAATGTTTCACTTCCTATACTTTCTGTATTCAAAGTTTTGTTTCTCAACTGATGATTTTCATAGAAGGTCTTAAGTACCCTAAAATCACAGCATTATTTGAAAAATACATTCAGAGCACATCTGCCTCAAATACTTCTATAACCAGAGGTGTATTGCTGGTAAAAGCCAGCAATTCTTCAGTTACACTAGCCATTAGTTACAACAACGAGGAAATATGAAATTTACACCTCACTGCATTTGCTTTGTATAAATCAGCAGTTACTGAGATAATCTAAAAATTTGTTTTTTTCAAACTTCTCTTATTTTATGGTACAATTACTTTCTACAAAAAAAATGTTCTCTTGAAGACAGACAGATTTGATTAAGGATAAAAACTGGATTCCAGCTGGAAGCTGGAATTGCTAAAGTCACGACATGTTCATAAAATTTGTTGTACTGTAATATATTTTGCTAAAGATAAAGTTTTACAGTTTTTACTACTCCATTTAGTATTTAAACAAATTTACTCAATCCAAGAGCAGTTACTATTTTAATTTCAATTGTTTATGTAAATGGTTAGTTAAGATTATTCATATAGAAGTAGTTAGGTTATCATTACTCTGAATGGATTTCTCAGTTTCAGCCAAATTAGTACTTCTAGTGCAAAGCAGGACTTGCAATATGAGTGTAGCATAGTCCATAATAATTATTTTAAAATATTCACTATATAATATCTATTTACCAACAAATAGATAAAATAAATACAATTTCTGACTATTCTGGTACAGGTGGAGGGTCCTGAAGACCATTTTTTCCTGTTTTCTACTTCTTTGCTTGTCAGGAAGCTAGTTTATTAATGCCTTTATAAACAAGTTTTGCACAATATGTTGAAATACACTGTTAGCTCTCTAGGCTACTCTTTAACACAGTGTCCTACCAAAAAAATTAAGTTATTTTAAAATAACACTCTATCATCCATACTTTGGTTTTGGATTAGGAACTTTTCAGTTGGAGTAATTCCCAAGAGAAGAATATAAGAACAATACTACACGGAGAATTTATATAACTTCAATGATCAAGGCTGTTGCAAACTCAGCTTTTTATATGTATTTTTGGCCACTTCATTTCATTCTGAGCATAGCTTGTGCAAATACTTTTACTTAGTCTTTTGTAATTTTACAGGAGTGTAAAGAAGAATTATTTTTAAAAATAAAAAAAACTCAAACAAACCCAGCAGAACCGGCCTATTTTGAATAATCTGAATAAGTTACAATACTGTGTACATTTTTTAAAATAAAGAACATATGTAATAAGAGAAATGTTAATATAATATATACCATGCTCATGCTCTATCAACCTTCCAGAGAGACTTTTCCT
>NW_010419480.1:0-331 GCF_000710305.1 Buceros rhinoceros silvestris | reverse complement strand
CACAGGAGCAAGCCGTTCTCCAAAATCAGCTCTCTATTGAAAGGTCGAAACCTGCAATAAAAATGTCATGTATTATAACATATTTCCAACACCCACAGTTTCATGGTTGATCCCCAAACATAGATGTAGGTCATCGGCTTGACCCCCACATTGTCTATGTTACAGGAAATTCTAATTTTAAAAATACCTTTTTTTTTAACCAAAATGACTTGATTAGGAACACCTGTGATATGCCTCTTTATTATCAGAAGCCTCCTGAAACAAATCAGATTAGCATGTTTTTGCTTTCATTCTTCCCGAAGCATTTTAAGATGAAAGTAAGAGGGGGGGA
>NW_010419479.1:89151-101565 GCF_000710305.1 Buceros rhinoceros silvestris | reverse complement strand
TAAATGTATTATATAATATATATTAATTTATTGATTTCACCAAAAGACTTCCTCTACTGCTATCAAAATCAATCACAAAATTACAGCAGATTTCTGCTGGTATCTGATAACTTACTTAACTGCAAAGTTACCTGGGCCTAATGGAGGTGTTTGACTTAGTAAAAGCTATCAGTTAGTACAAGTACACTAAGATGCACACACCTAAACAGAGTGGAAATTTTGGCTTCGTAATTCTGCAGTTTTCTTTTTGCTTCCCCTGTGACTCTCTGCTACCTGCCAGCCGGAGGTTAGATACAGCTGCAGCGAACCCCTCAGCTACAGTCCAGTGCTGACAAGTGACACGCAAGAACACGGCACTGTGTAATTTCTCCTTGTTTCTCAACCTATTTCCTGATAGTTTATTTGTTCATCAATCTGAAAAGGTTTGCATACCAAGGGTTAAGTTTTAAAGGGAACATGTGATGTCCACAAAAAACCCAGATGTAATATATTGGACTTGCAGGGATATGTATCTGTTGTGACTCTGGTTCAGTAACAAATGAGTATTTTGTAAGATATATCAGCATCATTAGTTCTGTCTCTTAACAGAGAACACCAAACCCTATTGTAGTCCTTAGCATTTAGGCTATCAAGAAGAAACTGCATAAAAACCAGTCAAATCTTTTAAGACTGAAGTACTTCGTATTCTTCCATTTAGGAGCGAGTTATGAAGTTTCATTTAAAAAGGGTAATTCTACCAATTAGCCCATCCTGCTCAAATACAGACATACCGTGGGGAAATATAAAAATGGTTTATTAAATCAAAAGACATGACTGCACTTCAGCTAGCACGTGGGCATTAGAGATCAAATATTCCCTAAAGATTAATCCCCATGGCATCACAGGCTGATTTGGCTTGCTGGTATTACATTAGTAAACCATCTAATCCAATTTAGAACAGGCCAGAAATGTTCCATCCATTACGGCATTTCTAGTGTCATTAGAAGCAGACTGATCGAATAAGCGTCCTAAATCAGCCTGCGGCATGCAAGTAAATCACTGGGACTCGCCCTGCAAAATCTTTTTTTCAAATGAAATTTAAAGGAAAAGGAAAAGAAAAAGAAAAAACCAAAAGCCACGTAATAAGACGGAAGCTCTCTGTACGGTTTTGATCTCTGAACTCTGGCAGCCAGCAAAATTTCTTGGAACCTCAGTACATAAGGTTCCTCTCCCTGTAAGGCTGCAGTGCAGAACATAGTGGATTTAAAGACATGAGAAGCTCCTTATTTTACAGCAAACTTGTTTTCAAGGAAAGCAGTGGAAAAAACCCCATAAATACTACTAATAAACAAAGTAGGCTGAATGAGGGCAGAGCATGATACTACTTGCAGAAATGAAATCTGCTTTATAAAATTGGAGTAATCGTAGTAATAAAATCTATCAATCAAATATATTACAAAGGTTGCAACAGAAAGGACAAAAAGAGAGACCAAACTTTGTATTCACGCGAAACGAAAAACATGCAAGTGCATTGCAAAACCAGTCTTTTCATTCCAAACAGGTATATCTGAAAGAAAAAGCGTTCTTCAATAAAGCAGCAAATATATGAACAAAACGTTGGTGACAGCTCTTTGAGATGATGCAGCTACCACAAAGATTTCAGAAAAGGACTAGGCTGCAGCTTTGCAAAGCTAGGGATCAAACTGAATAAAATCATCAAAATGGCATGTAACCTTTGCTGCCCTCTGAGACCTATCACGTTGCACCGGCAGGGCCACGCAGGTCTCAGCTGCACTATCGAGGCAATCAGCCATGAAAAAGAAACACCGCACCGATGCACAAGTTAGTGAATAGCCGCTCCTCTTCGGTAGGGTAAGGGCTCTCACGTCTGGGAGTGATTCACATTTGTTTAATGGCAAAGTTGCTCTGCTGTCAGTCAAACAGCTCTTGATCTTGTCTGGACCCTTTGCACAACTTGACTCGGAAAGGAAACTATTGATTCTTCGTATACTAACTGCAGAAAAAGTTAACAGCTACCTAAAAAGTGCAGAAATGGACGCGGCGGGGGTTATTTTCACTGCAAATATCAAAAGACAGTTTTGCAGTAGAGGAAAACACATGCAGATCCAAGACAGTTCTTGAAAGGTGCAGGAAACATGATGTTTCTGGAAATTCCTTTCTCGGGCCTCCCTTCCCACCTCCCTGAAAATACTGGAAGTTTGACCAACTAAACTAGGGGAGTGAACAGGATTTCAAAACCTAACCAAATGTTTTATGTTTGCAGGTTTTCATTTTTTAATGAAAACAGATCTCCTTTACCTTTGAAGGAAAACAAACACCTTCTATGAAAGGAAAAAAAAACCACCCACAAACCCCAACAATCATCTCAACAAATGCTTAATTTTCTGCAAGAAAAGGTTGAAGACAAAATTTTCAATGTTTTATTCAGAATTTTATCTTCAAAAATCAAATCCTTTCACAATTTGGTGAAGTTCAGTCTTAAATTAAATCAGAGAGAAATCCTACTGAACCCAGTAACCCACCCCTAAACACAACAACAAACTCGCCACAAGAGCTGCTCTTGTTTTTCTATGCCCCTTTGATCCCAACAGGCCTGTCCCGAGCAATCCCTCCTCAGCAGGACGTGGAAAACCACATTCGGCCAGGCTAGAGACTGGGAAATCTGTTCTATCCTTTGCTTACACTGGCTATACTGGTGATAAAAATTATTATTGTTATTAATAGCATAAACCCAAATTACAGCAGTAAATAATATTTCTTCCAGAGCTGACTAATTGTTTATCATCAGTGTAAATGACAAATATACCTGATTAATGAAAACCAAAGTCTTGTTCTGAGGCAAAAAGGCCTTAGCCTTGCAATTTTCCCTAATGAACTTCCCTTCTGGTCCGCAGCAGAACACATCAGATTTACCAAATCCAATTTCTGAATAGAAGTTCAAACGCCCTGTAGAACTAATGAGTGAGCACTACATTGAGTTATGGCCATGTGTTGCTCCTCTATGAAACAGCAGGTTGGAGAATCACACTTTGTTCTTCCCTTCCCTTTTGCAAGGCATAGATGTATTTTGCTTCCTTATTTTTCCGTCTGGTTTGGCTTAGCTGGGTTGGAAGAATATTTGGTAAGGACACTGGGGAAAAGGACCCAGTTCTTCCTCATTCTTCTTTGCCTCTCGAGAGGGAAGCACAGACCCACTGTTCCCCTGTCCACGAGTGTAGTCTAACCTGTGCACCTCCTTGTGTTTCCTTGCCACAAATCTGTTTTCCCTGACACACCCTGAAAGTAGTCTCCTAATTAGTAGTAGCAACTAGTGTTAGGCACCAGTCTGAGATGCCAACACGTAGGAGAGTGGAGGATGGGGGAGAGGCGTACTTGTGACAGGAAATCCTGCCTGCCATGAACCCTCCCTATAGCAGTGACTGTCTGGGCACTGAACAATCAACCTGATGTCTCAGGTAAACGCCCAGAGAGCAAAAGCGGGGGAGGCAGACCATGGTTTGCAGTCTTAGCATTGTAAAGACATAATGGAAATTCCATTTTCGCATGCTCACCCATAAGATGGATTCTCAGTGTTGAGTCCTTCCAGCTGTCAGTGAAGTTCACAGGAGCAGCCAGTCCTCAGCATCTTCAAAACTCAGATGCAAAACGGCACAAGGTGGGGATCTGACAAAGAAAAGGCACAAATTCACTGATCGCCTTGGTAATGATGGAAAGATACTTCTTGGTACAGAAACAGGTATCACTTAGCCAACTTTATACAGAGGCCATGGTTCTAAAAAAAGACAATATAGAGAATTTTTTCTTCTGACAGGACTTCAACTAAGTGAAAGATGTAATACCAGGAAAGTATTTGTCCTCGTGTCTAGAGCACCAAGCAAATTCTCACTTACTAGCAGATTTCATATACAGCAAGTTGAAAGGAAAATTACAAGATACCAAAACCGAGCTTGCATTTCTGATATCTCAAAGGCATTTGTTTCCCAAAGAAGAGCATTAAACAGAGGCAAAGGTTACGTTTCTACACACATTGTGAGTGCTGACTGTTACCTGTGATGAAGAGTAGGATCTTTGCTTACACAGACACAGCATTTCTAACAAGTCAAGGTGCATCACGGAATGTTTCACCTGCTTGTCTACAATTTTGCTAGCTCCTACACGTTCCAGCTAGTAGCTGTCCTGACAGACTGTGCCGGATACGTGCAAGGGGAGCACACACAGACACCTTCTGATCAGCACGGAAATTTTCTAGGACAATACGCTGATTAACACCCTGAGCTAAAACACCTGCAGGATAGATGATTGTGTCTGAAAATCCTGTGCGTGATGCCCGCAATTGTGACAAAGTCACCGCGTACTCTGCTCAATGCTTTTTCTGTTTCAGCACTTTCTCACTGTACAAAAGCTCCAGCAGCCTCTTAAATGTGGTTGGTAACTCAAAAGTATTTGGGAAATCAGCCAGAAAGAAAGGATTTTCTTCTGTATGTTTTGCTGCTGCCTTTCTATGAAGTGACGGAAAAGATAACACATTTGCCATCTTTGCAGGGCTTCCCCTTAAAAAAAAAAAAGAAAAGAAAGAAGAAAAGAAAAGAGTATTAGTACTGTTTACATTACAGAGGCTTAAAGCTGCTTAAAACCTGTCACGTTACTATCTAGGTAGGCAGATTTTAAACTGTATACCATTAACTTTTTAAACTACAACAATGTAAAGGTCTATTGTATCTCAGGATCGAGTTTGCAGAGCTGTCAAAGATGCTTTTCGTCTGTGATAAACACGATTTGAGAAACGTCGCGAGCCAAAGCGCTTGCCGTTACTTGCAGAGCACGGTGTGCTGGAGTCCGTACAGACAAGCAGGAGAGTAAGGCCCAGGTACAAAGGAGCTCAGCCCTGGCAGGAGAACTCACTAATCGCGGCTGTGAAGGGAATTCACTGGCGACAAGAGGCTAAGTGCAGTGCAAGACACCCAAGTCACGGAATAGGGAACGCCAAATAGAGGACTGTCGGTGAAGCCTTGCCTTTCTCTGTGGACATCGAATCCATACAGCACGGTACCAGAAAGGGTGACCTGAGCTCACGCTGTGTGAGTTGTCAGCACACGTTTCACCTGCGTTAAATTGCTCTGATGAAAAGCAACATTGCTGTAGTACTTTTGGAACTCGACCCATTCTCAGTACGATTAGTGTTCTGCCCGAATACACCCACTTCATTTATCCCTGGCTTCTCTGGGCCTAATCTTACGAAACCTTTCTACACACTGGCCCAGATGCCCTCTGAGGGGTGAAGGGGCACTTTGGACAGAGCCCTCAGAGTGGCTGCTGGTAGTGTTTCCTTTGACAGTGCTGCTTTGGTCTTCCTCAGCCTGAAGAGGATAGAGGGAGTAATCTCACACCCCTAGGGCAACGCTTTTAGCAGATCCAATGTTACACAAAGATTGGGAGCAGCCATACTAAGACCAGAGCAACCTTTGCACACCAAGGGCTATCACCAGCTGAACGCGGTATTGTCAGTGTGTGTTCATGTGCACTGCACAGGTCTTCAGCTTGGACAGTCAAGCGCAAGAACACCTTGACTGTCTCTCCAGAATGGGTGCAGCGGGAAGCGAGCACTTGGGCTCAATCCAAACGGGCAGACTGCTCTTCAAAAGGTGCCAAAGCTCTCTGGGCACTGAAGAGGCTGAGCAGATCTTTTGTCCAATTCAGTCACTTGTGTTTTCACGTCCTAGTACAGAATTCTTTCTGATGGACTGAAAACACTTCCAAAATGAATGAGCTACATTTCCAGGCACTGTACCCTGCCAGGCATTTTCCCTGGCAGCAAAACCCCTCTCAGCTCTGCAGACAACGCTCAGCATACGGGATGGTTCTCCGTTGCTTTTACAAACTGGGTCACAATCTCACGTGCATTTGGAAGGAGTGGTGAGTAAAAGGCCTTGCTCTCCATCGTGCTCACACCTCCCAGCTGCCAGAGCAGATCTGCTTCTCCTCTGGATGCAAGGGTAGGTGGTTACTGGTACTCTCAGTAAGCACAGAGTGAAAGCCATTTGTACCTGCAAAAGCATCACAGATTGTTTAGCCCTTAGCGGCTTGTAAAGTTTTATTTTTGAAGTTGTCATTTAAAGTATTTATTAAAGCCAAACAATCTTTAAACTTGTAATTATAGTGATCATGCAGGCTTTGGTTTATCCATATTTTAAAAAAAGTACTAGAACATATTTAGTGATGGAGCTGGAACCTCAACAACAAAACAAGAAAAACAAGAGGATAAATTTTATAACCTGATCCAGAGTCGCTGGAATTGATTAGAAAGCATTCCACTGACTTCGGCAGTTTTTCCTATCAGAAAATGCTGCTCAGACCATGCTTTACAGCCAAATTAGAAACTCCGAACCACAATCTTGTAATCCAGAGTGTTCAACAGATATTTTATTAGGGACAGGCTAAAAAGTTGCTATTACAAACCTATTGATCTCTTGACCTTTCTGACCAAGAGGTGCCAATGGGAGGAAAAATCACAAGGGCGCTCAGTCAGTCAAAGCGAGATCCAGAGCTGCCTTACGGGAGGTGGGAGGCCACATGTACTAATCCTGTTTGTCTCGGTTGCAAAAGAATTCTTTAAAGTTGAAGCACTCTAAGGAGCTACCAAACACTTCCCAGTCTTAACTGAATTTAGCAAGTGAAGCAATTCCAAAGCCTGTAGATTAGCACCGCACAATCAGTCCCATATAAACAGGCATGACTAGGCTCAGCTTGATGTTTCAGGCGGTGACAGTTCACATGTTTCTGAAGACTAAGGTGCCATTCCACTTGCAAAACAAAGATGAAAAGATTGTTTTACACTTTTGTGTGTTGCTTAGGAAGACGAAGGTTTGCGCTGTTGCTTGTTGTCAGAGGACTCCTACCGCCCCTGTGCTCCTTACAACGATGTTAACAGGATTGGGAATGCTTAACAGATTCTTTACAGCTTGGATAACATCTTCTTAAACAGTTAGATTTTAAAAAGTTTATAAAGAAAATCCACGCATATACAATTTTAAGGCATATTTATCATAAAAATAGATGCTCAACTCTGCTACCTGTAAGCACAACTGAGTTTCCTGGAGCCTTCAGTGGGGTTAGGATTTCACTATGTGATCTTTGAATAGCAAAAATATTCTTTAAACAGGAGGAGCTGAAAGAAGTTCTGAAGCCAAGTTAACCAATGTTCTCTTTTGTGGTCACTATTCAATTTCGTGTTCTCATGCCTTGGGCAGAGAAACTTAAATCACAGTAGGAAGAAAAAGGTTCATTTCTAGAGCTGTTTAAAAGCAAGAAGAAAGAATTATGAAATTACAGAATAATTAGTTGTTTCTTTTTCTTTTCCTTATCTTTCGAATTTGAGAAAGGAGAGCTTCATAATTAAACAAAGAGGGTGGAGGAGAAGCATTAGCAAAAAAATCTGACATTTTTCTTCAGTTTAATTCTTTTTTTTCATACATTTTCACATGGAAAGAAGTCAACCAGCTCTGCTTGTTACCTGGACTCCCGATCAGGCATAAGCATATTGAAATGCTGCAGCTAACGGAGCTCTGAGCCTCAGAACACAGCATTCTTCCTCATTAAAACAAAGCCTTGGTTGGGATGCCCGGAAAGTCTGAGCCAAGTGGACCCTCAGCTATGTCAGTAACATACTGCCTGGGGTGAACACACTCTAGAAGAATACTGGGGAAGAGATAGGGAGCACTTCAACCACACTGTAAGATTAACTTTAAGGTCTATTTTGGTAAATATTTCTTTAAGCAAGTAAGGAATCCTCTGGGATCAGTTGGACAGCGAAGCCTGTCATTGCTGAGTATTACCAATATTAATTACCACACACATGGCACTAGAGCCAGACAGTCCGTGATCAGCGGCCTGAGTCAGGGCTCACGGCTCAGCACGTATGAGAAGAACGATACAATGGTTCCTCTCTCACCGGATGCAGTGTTTACCTCTGTGTAGTTACCTTTCCATTTACACCTCTGAACAGTAAATCTGAATCACACATAATTTGCCTCTCCTTTGCTACTGCTCTTGGGGTTCAAAACAGAGCTTTCAGCTAAAAGAAACATCATTGTGAAAATACTGGCTGTCATTTGAAAGGCTCAAATGATCCTATTCCAGTGTTATAACACAGAGTAGCCTAACTACAATAGTTTTCTGATTAGCAATCAGTTTAGTTTTTGCAGTGTATTTCTATGAGTCTGTAAGCACTCTTGACCTCTGGTTTAAGCTGATAGCTTACACTAACAATAATGTGCAAGAAGCTGAGCTGCTGAAGGGGGAGGTCGCTGGTGCAGCTAGGAATCCTCTACCTGCTGTTCCAACAGCAAAGACTTCAGAAAAATGTCCAGTTCTGCAGAAAGAACTCGACTTCGTGGGTTACTTCATTTTCGGGAAAGTAATTATCTGAAACACATGTTGAATTTTTAAATTATTTCCACTTCTGGGTACCTTGTAAATAAAATAGGTTGGGTTTATGGGGTCAGGCTCGCAAACATATCAGTAAGAGTGAAACTTTTTCCTTCGATTACACTTCTGCAATCACCTTGATGATAGTAGGACTGCAGTATAATCAAGGACCGAATTTGCATAGTCACACAGATTTCAGTGTCTTTGAATAAAAGCAACTATCTGATAGTTTAAATTACCATTACCTGTTTGTATTTGTTGACAATGCTACAGTGAGCCTTTGAAGCGATAAGCTGACTGGGCTTTCTTGGTTAGTTGAAGATTCACAGTTGCTATAAGAATAGAAATAAATATGATAAAACAGGCTAGGAACTTATTTTTTCAATGATGGGGTGCACTTTAGAATAAAGAATCATTCGGGTTAGAAAAGACCTTTAAGATCATAGAGCCCAACCGTTAATATGATTTGTTGTATATCATTCTGAGTGAAAGGCATGATGCAAAATCACCTTTGCCAGCAATTTCAAATAAAGGCTCTGGTTTTAGGTAACATTATAAACCTGCAGTGAACTAGGACAACATAATAATATGGCATGTCAAATTTATTTGTAGCTGTAGGCAAAGAAAAACGAAGAAGGAAGAACAGCTTCAACATAGTATTACTGCACAATAAAAATTTGCTCATTATGTTTCATAAATTCCATTACAAAGTTTAATGCATACACTTACATCACTAATACAGACTGAAGCCTGTGTTATGAGGCTTTCAGCTGGAAATTGCTTCACTTTTCAAATTTTCATCTAAAGTCTTTTAAACAATTATGTCAAAATAAAGGCACTAAATATAAGCACTCACAGCATTCTCTCAGCTTCCTGGGCATATCCTTATTATGGGAGTACGGTTTGTAAAACTTCAAAATCAGATTGTCACACAGAGATTAAGGCTGGGATTTGCAGCAGGAGCTAAGGGACTTAGGCACTCAGCTCCTCGTGAATTTCAATCAGTCAGGAGCATACATTCTCCCTCAGCTCCTTTGAAAATCTCACCATAAATATTAATAACTCACATTTAACAAGCATTTGGCCATTGCTTTTAATGATATCAAATATACCAATGGCTATGTCCTTTTCCCCACAAAGATCTCCCCTGTGCAAGTTTTGGGGGATACTCTTATACGCATAGTATCACAGAAAAGATCTTAAAAGTTTTTCTTGCTATTCAGGCCCAGCAGAGTTTACATATGCCGGTTACTGCTAAGATCTTTTGTGCCATCCCTTGCATCTGCCTGAGATGCTGTAGTTTAAGAGCAACATCCAATTCACATCATGTAGGTTGATTGATATTACTCAGAGACAAAACACAGGAAAGAAAACTCAGAATTCAGAACAAGAAAGTATAGATGTTCTAATCACTCCATGAAGACACATATCTTGTAAAAAGACCAATGCCGACTCCTGAGGAAAGTATTTAAATGAGCTCCACTTTCACTCTAATTATACACAAGAACTACTTTTTTTTATACTTTCCATTTTTAATTCCAAGTTTACTGCTCAGCCTTAAAGCCTTGGCATGTGTGTGATTTCATGCAGCACGGGATGCTGAGAGTTACGGATGTCTATTAGAAGCCACCTCAGATGCTGTGCCTAGGCAGCGGCTGACACGGTACTCGGCACCTCTCTGCCGAGGATATACACTGGTATATCCAGGTTGCCACACAGTTACGGAAAGTCAAATATCATACAAACTATACTTGCATGGATATTATGCAAACACAGTAATACTCCACTCTGTCTTTTGTAACAGAGAAGGAACTTGCTCTCAAAGTGAATTTGGCTTTAATATAAAATTCATGTCAATTGAAAAAAACCCTAGGAAATTTGATGCTGACATAGCCTATTCCACCATCATCTCCTTTGTTATCTGTCCCTCCTCTCTCGCAGGGCCATACTGTTTTCTGCAAGGCATTGGCACCGCTGAGAGCACGCAGTTTTGTAACTGTGGGATGATGAAACCGTAGGCAAACATCACTCTGCATGCCCTCACCTCCTCTGGAAGAGCTCTCTAGACTCAAGTTTCACCCTTTGCAGCGTGAAGGATCAATATCTGATCTTTAACAAGGAAGTGCTAATCCTGGTTTCCCATTATCATTACTTTTCACTGCTGCTGCTGAACAATATTCTTGTAGTTTGATACCATTCTTCCTCTCTTCCTCCCTCAAGGCCATTCCATCAGTTTATAAATATCAAGATGTAACTCTGTTTATCCTAATATTTCTTTCTTTTGGTTCCACAAGGGTTGACCTTATGTCTTGCAGTTACAGCTTGAAGTCTTTGTATGTGTCTTGTTAAACATGAAACAGTCTATCTAACCCACAGTCTGGAAAATCCTGCAATTCCCATGCTATGAATTGGTTTACAAATACAGTTTGCTTCACTAATAATGCAAGCAGAAGTCTGGTACCTATTACTACTCTTAACAGCCTCAGTTTAATTTCTATTATAACAACATTAACAGCAAACCACATATATGTGTCTTTATATTTTCATTTATTATTACCGGCAGAAGATTTGTGACCATTGCACATAGACAGTAACCAATATTGCAGCGAAAAGCCAGTTCAGACTCACGATAATTCCCCATATACCTGATAAGTCCAAAGAATTGTGTCTGCTCACACTAGGGATAAATTTTGCTTTCTAGAAACTATACAAAAATCAGATATTTGCTTTAATAGTTGATTCTTCCAGAGGTTCTGTTTTCAACTCATTTAAACTTGTAACTGTGACAATATAAAATGGTAATTAAAAAAATACAGCATTATAGAGGATTGTGCAGTAAAAAGTGAGAAAAGCTGATCAAAATTATTTTAGGTAAATAATAGAATCAATACATGGTTTCACATTCTGCCAGCTCTGACACCAAACAAGTTATTCTCTGTCCCCAACATGTTTAAAACATATTTCAAGGGAAACTGTGTAAATATGGAAGAACCACCTTGCCTGGACACGAGGCAGCAATCTGCCAGCACGTACATAATCGCCGCAGAGAGAAAAAAAACAAACTTCTCTGCTTTTCCACTAGGATAGGCCAGGAAAGAAAATAAAAGCCTTACGATGCAGCAAGAATTATTTAGACCACACGAACATTTCCTAGCTATTAGGACAACAAGACATTGAAACAACTACTTAGAAGGGTGCAGGGCTTTCAAGAACAGGTAAGACAAACATCTGCCAGAAACTTCAAGGGTTGTTTTTGGTTTTGGGGTTTTTTTGCCCCTGCACAGGGATTTGACTAGGATGTCTCTGCGCCCCTCCGGCCATGATTCTGTGATGAATAAACAGATTACATACTACCTAGGTGTGTTAGGAGGAAACCGCAATAATGTGGCATAACTCCGTTAAAAATTCTGCTTTTATACTGAGGCACATGAAAGACCCTCACAGAATTGCCAGGACTGCATTGCCCGCAAAAGTAGAGCAGACCTTCAGGAAAGCCTCGTCACCAGCGCTGTGCCCGAGCGGGGTGAGTGGGCTGAGCCTGGCAGATAGGTGCAGCGGCAGGGACCTTCTCTCTGCAACTCAGAGATTCTTTAGAGAGCTATGTTTGGGCACGTGAAATTTCTGCTGCAGAATACTTATAACCTCCACAATTCTGTTGGAGCAAAACGACACGAAGTAGTTATGCTCAGGGACCTGGCAGAGGGGTCTACACCTTCTTAACTAATAGAATAAGTCAACTACGAGTAGGAATCTGTTGCATTAAATAAAAAAAAATATGGATAAAATCTCAGAGGAGAAGAGGAGGGGAAGTGAGTGAGTTAGAGAATATTTAAGTAATTAAGATGATTTCAACCAGTCTAGGCTTGATGATTTTCATAATAAAATATGCAGAGAACAAGCTGAAGAAATCTCAGAAGTGATTATCTATGGGAACTTGGAGAGAAAAGGGTTTATCAGAAAGATAAATCCAGTCCTAATATTAAAAGATGG
>NW_010419479.1:26727-89058 GCF_000710305.1 Buceros rhinoceros silvestris | reverse complement strand
GGAAAGAGTAGTTGGAAAATTTTATCAGATAGATAGCTTAGCTTCAGCTCTTGGAAAAAAAGCAAAAAGGAAGTAATAAAATTATTTGTAAGCACTGGAAGATGACAGGGTAAGAAGGCAACCACCTAAGGAAGAGGCGGGTCTGGTTCTGCTGGAGGTTTTATCAAGGAGACATGCTTTCTAAGCTTGCAACTGACACCAGAGAGGGAGGGCCTGCCAAGTATGCTAGAGAACAGGGACAGAAATCAAGATTATTTTAACTGGCTGAAGCAGTGGTGTGAAAAAAAAAGAGATGATAAAACTAATTAAGGCCAATGATAAGGAGTTGTTCTTGCTTATGCAGGAAGAGGCAGAAAGGCAGGACTGAGGAGAAGAAAAAAGGCAGTTAGCAGATTACAAAATGAGTGTGGGTGAACTGCACCACACAGCCAAAAATGAAAAAGACAGCTGCTACCTGGCCTACCCCAGAACCTCCCCCAGGGAACGTAACCCATGTCAGGGAATTCGGGCAGGCCAGCCCAGGGACAGAGGTGATGGGGAGAGGGGTTGTGTGAGCAGTACTGCGCTGCTGACGCACACAAACGACAGTTGCCAGGAGGAACAAAACGGAGTTTGGGTCCAGATGAGCAGGGCGCATAATTATGGGTAATTATAAGAAGGAAGATTTTTTTTTTCCTAATATGAAACATAGTAAAGCTTGGCAACTGCTGGTCTGGGGAGACTGGAAAGGCCTTTTGATTCAAAGTCTGGAGGATGAAGTTAGATAAACATCTGTCAGGACCGGCAAAAGCATCCTGCACATGCTGCTTTTGAGAAGGAAGATGGACTAGAAGATGTACCAAGGTAACTTTTAGCCCTATTTTCTGTAATTGAAGGAAATCTATTAACTGGCACAAGGTTTCCTAAACCCCTAAACTTTATTTTCCTTATAGTTCCACATCTGTTTTTCCTCTTTACAGTTCTAACATATTTCAAATCTAGAGGAAAATATAACTATTCCTTGTTTCCCAATGAACAGTGGGCTCTACACTCTAAATCTGACAGAATTTTTGTTCGTATTAACATAAAACATTTCCAGCTGTTCAGATTGAATTTAATCCTCCTTTCAATAATCCAAGCTTAAATCCTCATTTCAATTATCTCTGTATTTTGTAGAATCCCTCAAATGATTCAGCACTGAAGTATTATACGTGTTATAATTTAAAATTCAGAAGTTATGAATGGAAGCAGATTATATCTTATTAAAATGTTAATTCCAGTCCTTTGAGATAATTGTGACTAGAAGCAATTGGTTAATGTGTCAGAAATAAACACTGTCAAAAATAATTGAACAAAACCAAGCATATGGACGTCATTCACTTCAGAAAAATGACAGAAAGGCAGAATTATAGGAGTGATTTTCAAAAGCACGGATACAGGTAAAGACCCAGTTCCAATAAACAATGTTTTTGCATAATTCTTTATATATCTGTATTTAAAATGTCTAAATTAATTTTCCTTCTGTACTTAGGTGAAATTCCAAGGCTTGACAACACAACGCGCGTAATGCTGTTTCCGAATCACCTTACTGGCACAGCAGAGGAAGTACCCAGAGCTGGATAAAGAACCCAACCAACTACTTGTCCAGCCCTGTTCTAAGCAGATGGCGATCAGGCAACAGAACATTTGGTGAAGGATTTGAGGCTGTCCAGGATTATTTCGTTACAAGTAGACTTGGAAATTATTTGTAAAAGGGCCCAAATTTATTCTGAACAGTGTTCTAGCCAAACAAAATAAGAAAGGAAGCAATACCCAGACATGCAAGAGAGAAGGTGTATTGCTCTGAAGTTGTGCTGTTCCACATCTACACGCAGAGTTACTGCATCTATTTCCATTCAACGTGGCATCAAGTCAGGATCTCCTTATTTTCATGAGCAGATGCACTGCAATCAATTACATTACTTATGTGAGTAAGCAGAGGAGAAGCTGACCTTTAGAGAGAAAACAATAGCTACTTTCCAACTAATGTTAAGTAGGAGTATATAAATCAGTCCTAAAAAGCACATTAGATAATATTATACTAATTCTTCGCTATATAAATCAAATCAAATGACATTCCATACAGAGGGGTCTGAGGTACCATACCATTAGCGATCAAAAATCTGGTCATCCCCTCCTGGGATTTGTCCAGCTGACTGTCTTTTATCAACAAACAAGCCAATAAGTCAATGGCTACGGCAAAAATCCAGGGTGAAAATACATTATTGTGGTGCACAGCAGCATACAATCAGAAACAACAGAGTCAAACAGAATATAAAACCCTCACTCCTCCAGTATTAAGTTTGTTGTTTAGAAATCCACACAGTAGTATTTCTCCTCAACTCTTGTTTTATTTTAGCATATATTTTTTCCTCAAAATCTTCACTTAAAAAACCCCCCGCACACACTGTTGTGCCTTTTTCCACCGGAAAGATAACCTTCAGAATGTAAATCAATGCACTCTTGCCCTGCTAATCCAGTCTTGCAGAAAGCTGTCTCCAGCTAAACAATATCAGCAGAAAAAGGCACAGAAGCCTTCGCTCCAGTACCGTATTCACCCCAGTGAAATGCTCATTGCAAATCCAGGCTGCAGGAATTTTAAATGCTACTGCTCAGTCAATCTACGAAACATCTCCCAGTCTGTTTCAGCTCTCGTGTCAGTCTGGAACATGCCAATGAAGTTGTACCATTATGCCAGTCCTTTTAGAAGGGCATTAAAACATTTGGCTATTTTTGCCCTTTGAATGAACTGGTAACGATGTGGTAGCTCTTCCTCCTCTCTCACTGCAGAGCACTAGGGCCAGTGGGACTGTCCACGTGGAGATTTAGAAGTGTTGGAGGTTGGTCAAATGTGTATGGTGGAAGACATCACAGCAGAGCAAAGGGTGTCCTTTGTCCTCTCCTTTGGGTAAAAGTGAACTAGAGAAAACATAGCATTTCTTACAGCCTTGCTTAAATGAGGGCACTTACATAGGCACGTTGGATTTCTGCCACTCAACTTTTTGGTAGTCAGCTTAAGAAATGGTCCCGAGTTATCACCTTGATTAAAAATGTGTCTTTAAAAAGGGAAGGGAAGCAGTTACATCTTGGAAAGCAAACTCTTATGTCGACAGGGAGGATTAGATGTCCTAATGAACATCTTGAGAAGATGTGGTTCTGATAAAGAATAAATGGCTCACACACCCTCAAGGTCAATCAAATTCTTGCCATACTATGACACTTGATCTCCATCCCAAGCAGAGGAATTGCTACTATTTTAACTTCTGTCTCCTCAAAGGATGCAAAAGCTTGTTCTCTTCCACCTGTAGTACACTGTACCACCCTCAAGGATTTAATTACTGATTCCTTTGTGGTTACTGTGGTCAAACTTGTTTTATAGCTACTCTCATTTTCGTTCAAAATAGCTCACTGATAATCAGTCAGGCCCACATGCCCTACAATCCCGTAAGCATAAAGCAATGACGACTCCATCTGACTTCCTTGAAAGAAAACCCGAAACAGTCTTAATTTTTAAAACTTCATATAAAACAGTGAACTTTTCAAAATTACATTATTCTAAGAGAGCAGTGAATCCTAAAACAGCGAGACAAGGATTCCTGAGGTCAGAAACATCAGCTGATGTCCTGAGGGATGCCTGAATACACTGAGACCTTTATCTCACTAAGGCCCCACTGCCCGTCACTTCACTATCAACCCGTTTCTAACATTTTACTTGGCTATGAACTTCTTGGAATGACAAGAGGATGATTCATACTATACAGTAAGGCTTCCAGGAAGTTTTCACTCAAAGCTACAGGGTAAGTGAATCAGCCTTTTGCTTTCTCCGAGGAATACTTATCTTCAATCTTTCAATTAAAGGTCAAAAAATGAAAGAAGGCAGTCCAGTCATCTGTTATGTTTTTCACCCTTTCCTTTGTAAGAGGTTCTGTTCTTTACATATTTGCGTCTCAACCAGTTTGAGATCGGTGGAAATGTGAAAAATAATTTTGCGCAAAGAACAAAAGGAAAATTACACACAATGACAGCAATTTCTCTTGTGTCTCTTTTGGTTGTTAGGTAGCCTAGGTCGCCCTGACAGAAGCAAATCCAAAGCTTTTATCATAAGTTAGAAAACAGTATTTTTAGAGTGTCAAACTGAAGGTAGGTTTAAAGGGAAGTATGTCTCCCATCCCTGCTTTGTTAGGAAGAAAAATGAAAAAACAGAATTCTACGATTGCAGCGTAGCTCTGTTGTCTGAATTTCAGGGTAGAGGGGAGCTGCGCCGGTTTTGGATTTTATCTGATATGCGCATGGTGAAAAGGAGGCAAGCATGCGGATTAGCATACTATGCCTATTTCATCATTGCCCTAAGGCCCCGTTATACCAGCTCAGTCGGACCACAGATGGGTCACCGGGCAGAAAAGTCTCATTAAAGAACACCCTTGGCATCAAAAGTCCATGCAGGTCAAAGACCCAGCTCTGCTTGCTCTGTGCCAACTGCAGACACAAGCCTAATACAAACACAGAGTGATTCTGAGGAAAGAGAGGAGTCACTGGAGAGGAAAGCACGTGAACAAAAAACAAAAGAAAGGAAAAGCTGGGAAAAAATGCGATCAAGTCAAACCAAAACAATTTGAGATTTCTTTTTATGCCTTTTCTTCTATGAAAAAATGTAAGACTCCAGGTTAATAAAAGAAAAAAAATTTGCTTTGAGGCAAGAAAAAAATATTTATTTCATCTAACCTAGCCAGTTTATCTATTCTTTTGTGAATAGAAGCTTGTGTTCTCATAAAAAGTATTTCAGCAAAAAAGAAAACTGAAAAGTTTTTTTTTTAAAAAATAAAGTTTTGGTTCTTTTAAAAATTCCTCATCTTGTCCCCAGTTTTATTTCTATTTTTCAGAAGCTCTGTTCATTGCTGAAATAAAAGAAAACCCACCCTACTATAACATTATACCCTGCCCCAGTCAGCCATTTACAAGTGGTCAAACACCGGTAAAGCCCTCTAGGCTGAAGTCCATGCTGCACCCAGCTCCAGCACGTGAAGCTGGGCTTTGAATTTCCACACTGGCCACAGCTCACCCTGGCGAGGTTCCCCACTAGACCCAGCCAGCTTCGGCAAGTTAGGAGGCAAGTCTGTGCCTGTGCCAGTGTGTGTTAGGTCAGGGATAAATGAACCCATTTTGTTGCTGCCTGGGATACAGAAGATCATAAAACTGTTTTTTCAGCACCAGCTTTACCTGCGCTACTCTGAAAGACCCACCTCTGCTCTGACCTCTGCGCTCGCCAACACTGCCCTTGCCTGGACGCGAGTTCCCTGCCCAATGCTGTAGGGCGCCAGCACTGGGAAGCTGGGCATCCTCCCCCAGGAGGGGTGGCCGGGGAAGGGCTAAATCCCGTTTGGTAAGCTGCAGCTATAGACTCAGAAGAGCTATGGTTTCCTGCGACACTAGCAACTTATTTGATGGATGAGTGCATTAAGAATAACAAAAGCTGGCTCTGAAGCTGCGTGCAGGGCTCTGTGCAGCACTGAGCCCTGCTCGCAGGACAGCCAGCACCATCCGGCTGCTGCCCACGGTCACTACCGGAGCCCACGTGCCCAGCTAAGCCTAGCGCGTACCGCTGTATTCAGCACACAGGCAACATCTGGGCAGGAAAAAATGACTAATGGACAATTCTGAAATACACTGCAAGCAAAAGATTAAATGTCCTTCGTGAATGACACTGCGTGTTAACGTTAGGAGCTACGTCACAAACCAGCTCCTTTCTGCTTGTTCATTACAAAGCTGATGATGGGACTAACAGAGCATGTGCAATAAACCTTTGCTTTCTGCAGCTCCAGACACGGGTTCAGCTCTCCGAGCACATTTAACAAGGGGAATGCTGAGACACAGGCTGCCTCTTTGTCACCTGGCTACCCTTGCACACTGCTACACCTCTTGACATAGACGAAACAGAGCTGCTGTTTGTTCCCAAAGAGGGGGATGTTCTTTTAAATCAGCAAATGATCCTTGGTACAGTTAAGGGAAAAGTCTTTACAAAGAAAATCAGTCCTCTCCGTGACCTGAAAAGAGCCACATTGCTCTGTTCTAGCTCCTCTTGTTCCCTGGACCTGCACTTTCAGTGTGAAAAGGACCTGAGTGAAGAGCAGGGCCCCAGGGAACTTCCAGCACCCATGGTAGAACTACCCATCATTTTTCTAAGACTTACGGATTAATTTTCTAGGTAATTTAGAGTCTAAACCATGTCACTGGTACCCTCAACCACGTGCTCAAATTGATGTGCTTATGGTTTGCCTACGTTTCACTGAGATTTTTGCATGCTGATATAGCTTTTTAGAGGTTAAAATGGTTTATTTCCCATCATTTGTTGATCATTTCCCATCATATTTCTTGATGTACTAGAAGCCTGTTTGGTTCTGCTGAAATCAATGGAACTGCAGATTTACATCATGTATGCCCCTGGCTCCTAACTTGACAAGAACAGCCTTCTTCTCTGAATTGTATAATTACTAAAAGTTCAGACTACTGAACTTTCCAGAGCTCATACCAACACTTGTCTGATATCCATAGTTCACAGAACAGGAATCAGAAGCAGCGTTCTGGTCTAGCGTTCTTATTGCTTCTGCATGTTGTGAGGCTAAGACACAGGAACAAATTACAAAGCTCCTGTTTACTGAGGTAGTACTGGATTAAGCCCATGCCATTATGTGGTGGTTTCCAAGCGTGACTTGATCTTACGCTAAATGGAGCCTCTATCTCCCGCACTCCACGTGGGTCTGTGTAGGGTGGCAATGCAGCAGTCTCCCCCGTGCCCATGAACCAAAACACATTTCACTGCATCTCATTCTGCAAAATCAAAGCCTGAATGGTTTTTGCCTACAACTCCTGCTCCCAAAACTAGGGAAACTCTCCAAGACCCGTGTTTGCAAGAGCTTCTAAAAAAAAAGTTTGGAAAGAGAAGCAGCAAGATTCAAAAATTAATAAAAAGCAAGCCTTTCAGAAGTGCTTGAGATCTGAAGGCACAAGAATGGTAAAGTGAAACCTCTTCATCCTCTCTCGTTCCCAGCTGATAACCGGCCTCATCTTGATGATGTTATGGAGGTCGCATCTTCGCAAAACAAAAGGAGTCTAAAAGGCATGACTCATATTTTTCTGAGAGACACACTGAAAAGAAAGAGGTCAAACTTTTCCGTGGTATGACCCTGTAGACGGGAAGGAAATGAATGTAAGAAAATTATCCTAAGAACAAATTGTTTTGAAATTCCAAAGGAAGCGCTGCTTCAAATGAGAAAAAAGCTCGAAGATGCACAAATACCTCAGAAAATTCATAGCAGATTGTCCAGAATTTGCCCCAGTTACAACAACACAAAAAATGCAACTGAATTCAAACACAATAAAATAAAATACAGAAAGGATCACAAGGTAGGATTAAGCATGAAGAGTGAAGAGTCTTGCTGTCTCTCGAGAGTCCCCTTTTCAGTAACCTGCAAACATCCATGCACTTTACAGAGATCATCCACAGAAAGGTCTACCAGTCTATCGCTCTCAACAGGCACTGAAAAGCAGTAAATGCTCTCCCTTGTTGTGTCCTGAAACTCTTCCAGGTCCAGCCTATCGCTTACACTGGAGTTTATATGATGCATGAGGAGTGGAACATTTCCAAAACAAACCAAACACTGAGAAAAATGTACAGGCTGCAGATGCATTATCAGCTGTAACAAGACTGAGAGGATTCGGAGAGGAGAACAGGGTGATGTTCTATTGCTGGATTATTATCGTCATTTTAGTACGGCATAAAAATGACGCCCCGGTCTAGAGCTGTGTGTAATTACACCAGCAATTATCCTCTTCCTAGTGTAGTCCAAATCTAGACCCACCAATTGTTGCAGTCTTCCATATGGCATTAATTTATCACATCTTGTTAAAATATTTTATTCTTTTTGATAATGAACACCAACAATAAAGATAGAAGCTTCAAAGTGTACTGTCAGTCCTTTTATGCTAATAGCTCACACAGATGCTGTCGGCTTCCTGTCAACTTTCAGAGCTCTTAAACATAGAGAAAAGGCAAGACCACTCCAAAGGTCAACCTCTATTCCCAGGGAAGGAACTAGCAGTACGTTACAGGCAAGGTTTGTCTTCATGGAAAGACCTTCACATTTACTTGGAAGTGAAAGTTGACTACGTACCAGATATTCTGCACACGGCAGTCACTGAGCCTTCCTCTGAGTGCCTATTTATACAGCAGGTGGCATCGTCCGTGAATGAAGAACTGCAGAAGTGTTGAGTGACTCACTTTCCTAAATATGAAGTTGAAAATTCTTTATCAGACATTTCCTGCTTTGCCATTCTGTTCTCAGAACAAAGTAAGAACCACTTGTAGCAGCACGAGCAAGCAAGGCTTTCACTGAGTTTTAATGAATTAGTGTGTTTTGCTGAACAGCTTTGTATCTTGTTCTGGGCTACTGTGTAAGATATAAATGGCAGCGACAGCTTAGTACACACTTTCCCAGATTCTGAACGTCTGTGTATGCTGAGGGGCTTGTGGAAAGTACAAGGAGAAAAATATCTTGTTCCTGGGCTGGATTTTATTTCTCATTCTTTAAACATAAGAGGATAGATGCAGATCGTTGGTTATACTTCATACCAGCAGGCATTAGGCAGCCTAGATACTGCTCTAAGATGGTTAATTGACATTTCCTGTGATGTAAAAGACTGTTTGGGAAGTATAACCTGAGCCAGCTGTGCATCATCTGCTTCCTGCCAGCCAGAGATGGGGAACCTGCTGGTAAAGCAGGGACACGTGGTGTTCCAGCCAGCCCCAACATGCCAGGAGAGTCCCTGTAGGGCTCATTAGCTGGCAATGCTTCCAGCAGCCCTTTCAATGGCTTCTCCCCCTGGTGATGTTGGAAGCCTTGAAGCACACACAAGCTAAACTCCCTCCCCGTCTCTGTGAGCTGCCCGGAGATTTTGACTTATCACACTGTTTGTAAAATGTTGGTGACCCCTCTTCTCCTTTTCCCTGTTTCAGACCAGGAGGTATACTGTGGGTGTGAGCGGAATTCTGTGCCCTGGCAGTTGTGAAGGGCCATTTCCAGGTTCTGTGTTCAGCATACAGTTGTCATCATACACTACCATTTCAACGTGGCTTACCTGCTTTTAACTTCAATTAACTTCTGCTACTAACGCTTCCTATATCGCCCTGAGTTTCAGGGTATGATAGGCAAACATTACAATTGTTAAGCAGGTGAAAAATATCAACAATAAGCAGGGGATTTATTGTAATCAGTCAATATGCTCAGCCTTGCAAGTGCTCAGTACTTTACACTCCATAATTATATGGTTACCACAGTGTAGCCATTCAACAGTGTTATAATTAGCGAGTAATTAACTGAAGCATTTGATGACATGCTGCAGAGCACAAAGCATGTGTGCTGTTGATAGCAAAAGAATACTTAAACTGTCTCTGCAACAATTTTCTGGAACTACCAAAAACCCCATTGTTTCTCACTTGTGATTGTCCCAACTTTTCAGGTGCTGCGCAAGATTAGAAGCATTTATCGATGATTTATATACTACCACCGTGTTCAGGTGCTGGGCTTTTATTGAGCTCAACCATATTTAGTCACCTTTGTGGACCTCAGCCTGGCACAGACTGGGCTGCTTCAGTACATCCACACAGTCAGACCTATGTATCTCCCTCTACTGATATATTAAAAAAAAAAAAAATAGAAGTGGTGCTTATTCCTGTAGGGTTAAGGATTAAAGTTATGCTAATACAACTGAACCTACAGTAAGTAGAATATTAAAATAGTTATTTTGTTAGAAAAACCAGCCCTAATTAAAGACAATTGGAACAATTTTACATTGTCTGGATTGGCTTTGAGGATTTTTTTTTTTTTTAAATATTTGTAAACTAGTGATATTTCTCAACACACTTAATGAAGGTTCGGGGGTAGGAATGCAGTGCAGCAGTGAGTGGGACAGGGTATGTGAAGGCATGGTGAGGATCTGCTTGGTTCCAGGTAAGGAAATGAAGGATGTACGCAGACAGCAGATAATGTCTGCAATTTTTATGTCAGATAAGGAAAAAAAATCTGCATGAGAAAAGTTGAATGTCACCCTGAAAGCTGCTTTGTGTTCCTTGTGCCAAGCCTTGGCCTCTGCGCAGGACCAGCGATGTGTTTCACTTTGATATTTTCAATCCATTGTTTTTCTAGAAAGGTTTTGGTTTTGTTTGTTTGCTTGGTTGGTTTTTACAGCTTTTTAGGTTATCCAAGTATTCCAGGCTATTTAAAGGCCCTTTCTTATCCTTTTGTTGGAACAGAGCACTGCTAGCTGTGCACGTCCATATATAATGCCTGGTAACCTTTGCCAGCAGAGAGCTGGAACACCTCCCAGTTGTGTTGTCTTTTAAGTGATTTATTTTACATTTTCTGGTTGTGGTGTCTGAAACATTTGGTCATAAATGCATTGGAAATATGGATGTTCCTTATGGAGTGACTTTGTCAGCTTCAATTTGACAGAACAACAAAAAAATAATCCTTAGTAAACTATGAAACATCGCACAACATCTAAACACGACAGTCTCTAACTTCTCAGTGAGTGCCAGATGCTGAACAGCACAGGCAGTGCTACAATCTACCTGTGCTTTCGTCATGAAACCCTCGTTACTGCAGCCTTAAGTTCCTGATTAGCCAAAAGCACATTTCTAAAATTTACAGTCGTGTGCAGGGAATGTGATTTGGCCTTACAGCGTCTAATAAGCTACCTCAGGCTAGATTTAGAAAGTCATGGGAGAAGCTTCTACAGTGGATTTGGTCAGTGGCCCCAGGAGACGTGAGCTTCCTGCTTTTAACTTTTTAGAACACGGATTTTGAAATTAATGATGACAAATTAAACGCTGGTATTTTGAAATATTTACTTAATGGTCCATATAGAACCAGCCACTAAATTTGCTATAACTGTGAGTATGTTTTGAGTGGAACAACATCACTATATACTCTGATCTGTATTTTAGGAAAAGGCTGGGCATGCTGCGGCAGGCTGGAGGGGTTAGTTACCCAGCCCCTGCCACAGCAGTTACGATTTCGTGTACTTCTCTGCTGTGTGATATGGACAAAATTCCCTGACTGGACATGCTGCTCATTTAAACCAGAACTGCACCTGCCTCTGCTGTGGGCATACATCTTGAACCGTAGAAAAAATTACTTTGACTACTGTTGTAGCAGAGGTGGGAATATGTGAGAGAGAGAAAAAAAAAAGTTTTTTTCCATTTAGAAAGCAAGTGACCCTGGTACATGTGAGGGATATCAGTGGGACAGTGTGATAAGTAAATGTCACTGTTGATTTGCAAAGCGGACTCGTCGGTAAGCCAGGCTGCCCTCACGCTGCCTAGTAATATGCCTTAGCTTCACCGTTACGATAACCTAGCAGGGAGATTGAAGCTTCATGCCCGCTCACTGCTTTTCACACTCTGCTTCTGTTCTGTGGTTGCCAAGAGGAGAACTTGTCTGGTAGCATTTAGCAGGATTTCTTGTCAACTATCCATAGGATACAAGAACGAGATCGAAACCAGTTGGAGAGCTGTGGCACAGCAGTGACTTCCAGGGGACCTGAATCATAATTTCACCAGCGATCAGGACCAAAACTCCTCTCTGCCATGCAGTTCCCCATCGGAATGATGAAACATGCTTTGCAGTTGGTCTCAGCGGTGACCTAACAACTTCCTGCAATCTCAGTGAGGGCAAGGCCAAAGCAAGTGCTTTTGCAGACCACACTTGGAATGCACACAAGTACTGAAATGCAATCTCCTCACAGAATACAGGGTTTATCACAGCTTCTCCACGGTTACTGCCGTCTGCTTGCAGGTGCTTTAGCTAGCTATGCAGACAACCCTGACTTTTTGCAGGTATTCCCAGATAAAGGGGAAAAAATGCTGCTTAGACTATCCTGTTAGCAAGGTAATCAGAAAAGAGCACAGACTCTAACTAACTGGTGTTCAGCAAGGAGGAGCAGGGTATATAAATACCAGAGTATATCAATAGCAGGTAAATCAATTGCTACAGAAATTAGATGTCATGTACAGCAACTTGGCCGTTATTGCTTTTCCAATATAGCTCATCTTACGCTCTCTTCATTACCATTAAATAAGACTTGGGAAGTAGAGCTATTTCATAGTTTCTCTATGTAAAAGGTGGACTTTTATTGTATAGATTTTTTTTTTCATTTCTGACAAGAGAGTCCAGAACATCTATCTGTATTTATTATTTTGGGTAGTAAAGAATTTAGGGAAACTAAAAAATTCACAAGATGCTGCTTTAATCAAAATTGATAGCACTGAAATCCTGAGACAACGCGGGTAGGATGCTGATAGAGTTACTCAGAGGCTTTTGACAGCTCTGTTCAAGTTCAAACCCAGGGCAATGGCTACAGACAACAACGAGGCATTTCTGTCTGAAAGGCTTCAGGCAACTGACAATGCTTATGTGCCTCATTTTTACGGAGGTAACTTATCCCCGATTTGAAATGGAACGTGTTGGTGCGTGTTCTGGGACAAGGGGTGCCTTCTCATTGCTTTCAGACACAGTCCTTTTCAGCTAGATGAGGATGACACTTGCAGTGAGCTCAGCACTAGGCGCTGTCGCTCTGTCCTGTAGCTGGAGAGATGTCCTGTAAGTGCAGGATTCCTGCCCCAAGCACACCATTTCATCACTGAGCTGGTGCCAGCTGCTCTGGTCCAGAGAGGGCCCAGACAGTCCAGGTATGTCAGACACGCTCTGTATTGGCTGCTTGTCCCTCCAAACCTCTGTTGAACAATCAGAGCACCCTCTCACCCCCCAGCCAGCAGACCCCTCACCTCCGAGGCAGTGCTCGTGTAATTTACCACGGAAACGGGATTTCTGCACTGTGTCCCAAACCCAGGCAGTGCTAAAGCTCTCAGAGATCAGGACAGTCTTGAAAAGAGGCTCCACACCTCAAAGTGGTGTCACCGAAAGAAAAAGCACCCTCTTCCCGGGGACGTGCGGGCCTTGTGCTCTAGCGGGGGAAGGAAGGGGAGAAGGACTGCCCCAAGGAGGGCACTGAAGTCACATGCCATGTCCTTTCCTCAGCTGATATGACTCGAGGGGAAGAAGGGTGATTTACATAATTTTTCCTGGGTTTTTTAACAACTAAAGATTTTTTTTTTCCAGTAATAGACCTTTTCACTGCAGAACAGTAAAGAGCCCTACAAGAAACAACAGAACAAACCAAACACTGGACATGCTGTCTCCACACATTTCTGTTGTCACCTACACCCAGCTGAGGTCAGCATAGTCCAGCAATGGAGTGTCCAGCAGGAGTGTCTAGGGCTGGGTCTGTGGACCACATAGACCTTTCTTTGCCAAAAGAAAAAATAAAATGATGTTAAGTAACTCTTGTTAAATCATTAATTTATTACAAAAAGATCTAACTGGCCGACACCACAGCCCTTTGCACATTTTCCTTCACAGTCTGGAAGGATTTGAGAAGAATAACCAGCAGGCATCAGCTGAAACTCATTACACCCTCCAGATACTTTCTGTAGTTTCACAGGAATTTGGTGCTCTATCCTAATTAAAATACTATGAAAACTGCGACAAAGGTCACAACATACCCATGGAGGGACCTGACACGAGTCCAGCTATCAGGTCTCCTAGAACAGTGCAACTCCGTAAATCTTCGTAATCCCATTATGGAAATGACAGTGGGGCGGAAAAAAAAAAAAATCACCCCTCCACTGAAGTCAATGACAATTTGTAGTGACAGCTTTTCAGCAGAGCCACCTTGTCGAGGCCTGGCAAGCAGAGGAGAGTTACAGGACAAGGATATGTCCTCCAAGAACGGAGACTACACAGGCAAGTGGAACGTACTACGCTCATTTTGCCACTTGAAGAGAAATCCAAGCTGTAACCAAAGGATTTTCAAGGACTAAAAATACACTGAGACTCACAACTGAAAGTTTCTATGTATGAGGTAACCTGTGAAACTTAACGAAATGTAAATCATGTTGTTTGCATAGGATCTAATAATCTCACATTTTCATATAGATTTATCCTATGGTAGCTAATTTTTACATGCTTGAACCCATCATGTGTAAACCAATATTCATTTCTCCTATTTTTTAGTGAAAAAATTGTAAGTATTTTCTGCCGGAAATACCTGATTGTTTTGACTAACTTGCATGCAGCAGAGTAAATCAGATGGATGTCCCACCCAAGACGACCAGAGAAGGCATCTTTTGAACTATATGAGCATCTCAAATGAGTTTCAAAGTGGTGGGGGAGAGGCGCGTGCAAAATGCTATTAGAAAAATAATGGGATTTGTGTGCCATAAAAGAAGAAAGCTCCTGTATGTCATTTGTTTGCCACTCATTTTACCTTAACCAATTTCTGAGCCCTTCCTGATGCTCTGATAGGTGGGAGCTGATCTCAGTTAGTCATTCCAGCTGTCAGAGCGCTGGCAGCTCTGACTCTGTCCGCTACTTCTGCATACTTGAAAATTTTCTCCAGGATAGTTGTAAAAATGATTTATTTCAATTTAAGCTTATTATAGTTTTTCTCTTAGAAAGCGATGCTGCCTAGTGAGACTCATTCCTCTGTCCACACACCTGATCTGAAAGAAAATCTACAAGTCCACATGAGCCAAGTGCAGCCTCAGCTTGCAGTGCCAGCCATATAAGCACACCACGCTTACTCTCTTAGTTGTGTGCCATGCTTGCCCTATGTGGTGCCATACTCAAGAGCAGGTGACTTTGTAACTCATCAAGCAGCTGCATAGAAGATTAGGGCTGTCATTAGGATTAGTATATTTCTTTGACCTGGCCCAGCCTGTGATCCAACAAACGCGATGTTATCTTCCCGCAGACTGCTGTCTGACCACAGCGGTTCACCTAAGAATGCTGTACTGAGATCAGCGAGCGATTGTGTTTCTGTTATCTCAGCACCAACTGCAGAAATAGCGCTTTTGAAACGAGAACGGCGAGAAGCAAACCCAAGGCCTCTCTGCTAACTCCAAGGGCAGTGGTACACAGTGAGATGGCATTTGGCTACAGACTTCTTGCAGGCGGATGTGGCGCAGACACTGCTTAACTGATCTCAGAGAACCTAGACTTCTTTAATTGCCCTTAGCAATAACTGTTGGTCAGTACCAATGCTATATATATATGCTTGTACATACGGTATGTGTAAAAGACACACGGCAACCATCAAAAACTTACCCAGAGCAAAAAAGGAAACAATCTATTTTGTAACAATTGAAGTTTCACCACGTTCATTTCTCACAGATATTCCCTTTCCTTAGCTTCAGCATTTGAAAGACATTAGGATCAACAGCATCTATCGCCTGTGGTGAGACACTTCCACACCTAGGACACCCTAGTAAGGATGCAGCTGGGTATGGAACCTACTAGCACTTGCAATACAGAAACAAAACCATTAAGAGGGATTATCAGTATGCTGGGAGCAGCTCTATGCTTCCCATCATAAAACCGAGGTAATTTGTAGCACAGGAAAACTGCATTACTGGGTTCTACTAACAAACAGCTCGACACGTACATGCCTATGCTGACACGGTATGTCATGTTGAGGAGCGTACAGACACACAGTATTCTACTTCCCCACTGTCACATATACTATATGTCACCTAACATACACTTCACACGTGTAACTACTGGAAAGCCTAGTCTGAGCCTTATGATTCGTTCATTCACAAGCTACAGTTTGTGACTACACAAATCATATCCGGCTAAAAAAAAAAACAAAAACAAAAAACACTGGTCAGGAAGAAAAAAGAACAAACTATTTACACGCTGCTCCCTGTTGCAGGCTGCGTCAAGAGGAGCTGTCGGGAGGAAGAGATGACAGTAAACATCCCTGAAAAGAAATTAAGAATACATGCCTTGGAGATCCTTCTAGAGTAGACGCCAGGCTAGGCTGTGAAAAGGAAAACCAATATGCAATAAACCTTGAACATGAGTACAGACTACGACTACTCTTGGGAGAGGCAGAGGGGACTGCTGGATACAGCCCCAGAATGCCTGGAAACATCACTGATCGACCAAAACCTCCTGAGGCATCAAAAGGTCTGCAAAGGTCTCTCCGAAGGGAAGGCAGAGCTTTTGCAATCCAGAAACAAAATGAGTTAATAGAATAAAAAACAAAGATAGAGAAAAGGACTCACTCATTTGTCCTCAGCGAGAACAGGGCCAGCTGAGGGCAAGCTTGCCTGCAAGCCTTTTATTGGACCTGTCTCACTACGTGCATTTGAGTTTTCTCTGTTTAAAGAATTCCCTGTTGCCATGTATCACGTTTGTTTTCTAATCAAACACAGTTTTGAAGACTGAGAATCCTCTGGACATTCTCAATTTCAAGAAGCGGTTGGGCAGGACCTCCTCGGTGCTCTGGCCATGCTGGGTCCTGTCAGAACCAGCATGGTTTATCCTGAACTCCGAGCAAGCTGAGATGAACTGAAGGAGAATCTGAGGAAGATCCCGTGGCTGTGCCTGTGCTTTGGCTCACTCCAAAGCACTCTCATTTTGAGCATCGCAGCTCTCATGCTTTGGTACTAATGGAAATTTGCTCGAATAACACTATGTTGCTTCATCCCTTTCGAGGCCTAATCCAGTACCCACTGAGAAGAGATAATGCCCACTGATTTCAATGGGCTGTGAATTATATCCTTTATTTCCCACTTCAGAGCTCTTTTTATGTTCTTCCCTCTCTCTATCACAAGGTTTAAATCTGCATTTTCCTCCAAACCACAGATTGTGCAGCCAGTGCACATCCCTCGACTGGATCATACTTTTTTGGAAAAGCAGTCCCGCAGCCAGACACCCAGCCAGTCAGTCTTCACCACTCCTGTGCTCCTTCGTTAATAAAACCTGACATTTCACGTTTCAGGTGTTACACACCTAACCAGCTCTTTATTATACACACAGAAAAGCAAGCGTAGCATTCTCTGACTCCTGCTCTACCGCATGGGCTTTCCGGACAATAAGACATTTCGTTATTCTTTTCAAACGCGAATGTGCCAAACCTTTTTTCACATCCTCTCCAGCATTCTAATAACAAGTGGGCTCTATTAGTATGCAGAACTGAATTCTCAGGAAACATCAGCAGACGACGTGATCATTAATGTGTAATCAATGTTTCACTTTTTGACCTTAATTTGATTAAGTAGTATATAGCTGAACAAAAAGAGTAGTTTGGGGGAGAAAAAAAAGAGAAAAAAAGGCAAGAGTACGCGTCACAATTCTCTGTTTCTGGGTATCTTTGGTGGCTCTGATGTTCTGCATTCCCAAATCCATGTTGCTTTGTTTACCAGGTTTCTGGCAACATGCTCAGATCCAGAAAAAAAAAATTGTAACTACATGCCCAGACTTCTGTTGTAGTAATAAAATGTGCACAGAATAAAAAGTCCGAAAAAAACACGTCAAAACCACACAAACTGACCCCACGGGCAGTGAAATCTGACTCTTGCTCAGACTCTGCACAAACCTCTGCCTATCCTGAGCCCTGCTCGCCTTGTAAACCAGTGGGTGCTCCTTGGACCCTGACTGGGGCTACATGAGGGTGAACAGGTCTGTGACATCTCCTTGACCCTTACAGCTCCTCCCCGCCCCAGTGCTGAGAGCAGGCGCGCTGGCAGCACTTCCCAGGTGGCCGCAGCCTGGGCCAGGGCTAACACGGCCACTGCCCCCAAGGCTGCCTGCTGACGAGGGCAGTGTCAAGAGGCAGCGAGCAAAGCTCCCCACAGGGCCAAATGCTCCAGCCTGGGGAAAGAAGAAATGGTGCTCTTGCCTTTAGCCAAATATAGCTTTTTTTTTTTTTTGGTGGTGGTGGGCAGTGGTCTGAGTGGTGTCACAATGGGAGGTTTGTCTCTCTGTGTATTTTTTCTCACTGCCAGTTACTGCACAGTAAAACCTTAAGTAAGTCTGGCTTAGTTTCAACCCAAACTGAAGTCCCTGGGAGAGTTTCCAGGTCCACCCAAACCAATAAATGAACTCAGGTTCACTTGAAATTTGGCTGAAAGCTTGCTTTGGTTTGGGGTTTTTTGGGGGTGGGGTGCTTGTTTTTTTTCTTCTTTCTTTTTAAACACAGTCACTATGCTGCTCCAGGTGTCGGAGTCCCTGATTGCAACAGACCTAATTGCTTCAAGTCACTCCACAGGCCTGAGCTGCCAAAGCAAACCCTTTCTGAAAAACCCTTTTGTTTTGCAGCATCTAGCAGTATGCATTTCCAGAGTCCCAGAGTCCCTAAAGCCCACGATATTGTAAAAATCTGAAAATGTAAGCTAAGCTGCACTGACAAAGAAGTGCAAAAGGGGATGCACGACACCAGGTGGATTCAAGGCATTTAAGGAAAAAAAAGAAAAGAAGTTACACTTCCACCCTCCAAATGTAATGAAAAGAACCCGGATTGTTACAAGACTTGCACTTAACCTCTGGGTTGGGTACACGGGGCTCTGCAGCACTCCAGAGGCACACAAGTGTCCCAGGATAGTCACCCAGACCTACTGCGTGTCTGTGCTCACCTGCAGGACAGCGCGAATTCAGAGACCGCGGCATTTACCTGCTTTCCTGCCTGCCAAATTGATGTAAGCCTCTCTCTGCTGCCTCTCAGGTGCCATCATCTGAGTGCGTTGCATCAATTTCAACCAGTAAACTCCATTATGTGTTTGGACCCAGCCACATGCAGGCTTTGGTTTCCCCATTCTTCTAAATCCATACACTGCATTTAAGCAATAAGCTACACCAGGCAGTGGTGAATGAGCGATTTCTGTACTCCTCAGGTGCCGTTATGCAGTACGAAGCCTGCAGCCAGAGTACTCTACCACCTGAGAAGTGTAGTAATTCTGCAGAAATGCACAGAGCGGGATATCTTTTTCTAAAACAGAATTTATAATCATAAATACAAGAAGCACAGAACACTTGGTATGGGTAAAATGTCACTGTCAGCCAGTCAGAAATCCAATGCTTACAAATTTTTTACAGTATAAAAGTAACTCTAAATGATTATGAGACCTGGGTTATTGTATGAAGTTTGTCAGTGGAACTCAAACCACTTTATTAATATCAGCTAAAGCAGTCACACAGTGTTGCATTCATCTGACCATCCTGAAGCTGGAGAAAACAGTCCAGAGGAGAGAGAGGGAAAAGACCACTCTCCACGCTTCTGGAATAAGTCACTGACTGCCAGGAATAGATAATTAGGCTCCTTTCTTTCTCATCTACTCATCACAGTCCTATATCATCAGCAGATATGCAAAACCACCACCATTTTTCAGCCAGGATCCAGTCTGGCTTAACGTCAGAGGCGAGAGCGTGCAGCTGCTCTCAGAGGAACCCTGGCCTCTCAGCGGGCGACTCAGCCCACTGGCAGGCAGCTGCTTGAAACAGCTTTGATGGTCTTCTGCCCTGTATGAAGGAAATCAAACAGAATAGTTCTCCCCATTTTGTCTTTAAATTCTGAAGATGCTCCCTCGTGCAACTTATGACGCAGTAACAGTCAAATTAATAAACGTTTGCAGTGTTGGCATCCTGTTTCAGTGAGTCTTTGCCATTGTCTTAAGCACACTGTGTACACCTGAGCATCCTCAGTTGTTCAGTTATCTCAAGTACCTTCTAATCAATAGAATTAAGAGAAAGACTAACTAACTTAACTGATCATCTCTGTATTTGTAGCTGTTACTACCGACAGTCCAATCCCAGTGTGAAAAACTTCTCTAGAGGTCTTGAAAGTGCAGACCCAGCCCACAGGTGTCCTACAAGTCCAGGAGACACTTGTAAGAACAGGGCCTTTGGTCTACCTGTTTTAGAGATGTGTCCAAATTATGCTGTTGCTTATTTTGGCAGCCCAAGGCAAAGTGAGTCTGTTAAAGTTAACAAAGTTCTTTGACCTTCCTGCCACACAACAGAGAAGGGAATTAATTTAGCCCAGTAAACAATTTTCAAAGTTAAGAGGCACACTTTGTCATTTTAACATTATGTCTTTTAACAGACTCCTTGTCCTTAGTGGAAGAGGAGGATCCTGAACCTTTTCTCACGCAAAGCTACCACCCTGCTTCCCAGCTCAGTTGTAGTTTCTGCCAACTTGTATAGGTTGAACAGATGCTAATTTTCCTAAGTCCAAATTACTACAGACAGTAATACAAGCACCTTGTCCTCATTCCCCAAGATTACTAATAAAGAGTCAATTGCTTGGCTACTGATTGTACCACATGCTCTAATTACTTGTTTAAACGATAGCAAACACATTAAGCAAATATTAAACATCATTTAAATCAGTGCTCTTTGAAGAGGAAAAGACAAGCATTGGAGGCATTTATTAATCACTAAATTAGTCCTAAAATTAGCATGACTTTAGAGAGTTTTCATCTTGCAAAAATGTCATTCTGGGTTAAAATAAAATCTCAGAACAGCTTTTAGAGTGTTGAGCTCTAAAGGGGTCAGTTTATACCCCCTACAGCCCAGGGGATTTCTAGGGGGAAATCCAGTGTGAGCAGCATCACCTGTAATGAACACAGGAAAACCCAGATCTCCCCACCCCATGCGCTTACACATCAGCACACGCATAAGTATCCAATGTAAACCGTTACACTTCTTTTTTCAAATGCCGTGGCGTCACACAGCACAACTACATCAAACATATCAACGGCACAGTATTAAAGTCTTGTCCCAAACCGCCAAAACCCGCAGTCGGACAGTGTGCATGTGTGTTTGCATAACCTCACCCGTGGGGGCCCGTGAGCTCACTTGCAGGAGCAGCGCCAGGAGCTGCTGACCCTTCTGCAGGTCCCAAAAGCCTGGGCCCGTTCTTTCCGCCAGTTTCCTTCCACAGAGGAGATACAAGTAGCTTTTTATCATGTGCGGCTAATAGAGATGATAACCTGGGAATCACTCCTGAGAACGTACTCGTAGGAATACCAGCAAACTAAAATACCTGCCGTTTGCACGGTGCCCTGCGGATTCCTATCGTTACTGTCGCTGCTGTGCCCTAAGCCCCAGGGAGAAAGCCTGCTCCCCATGACCGTAAGATAAAAGCTGGTGCTCATGGGGTTTATGCCACCCACATTCCCATATGGAGCGCTAAGCTCGGCCCAAAGGATTTTAGCTTTAATTTAATGCTAAATCCAAATCCAAGAATGAATGATTTGTAACATCTTGAGATCTGTCACCTCTGCTGTAAATAATAGATACTTCAGGAGACTAAAACATTTCCAGTAATACAGACTTCCTACCTTTTTATCAATCCCCATCACCCCGCTTTAAATAATACATGCTTCAGGAGAATACAACATATACCATAACGCACACCGATCCTGTTACCAGTTCCCGACACAGCAAAGCACACATACAACAAAGTGCGTTCGAAACGTTGCCGCCCACATGCTGATTACTGAACAGTGTCAGTCACTCATCAGTTAGTGCATTTTATTTTCTTATGGGAAGGAAATTTCTAGAAGCACACACTCCCTCCTATTGATCTCAGCTGATAGAGGTAGATGTGGACAACTGTTTTTTTCCTGTTGCCTCTTACCATTGCAAATCAAACTGCAATCAGGATAATGAGGCGTCAGTCGTTGAAACCACAGCCCCTACTTCATATTGTCAAAGACTGTTCACACTAATCAACTAATAATGACATTGTTTCCTTCACCACGCTAAATAAAATTCCCCTGGTTGTGCAACACAATTACAACTAATAACTATAGAAACCTAGTGTGTTTAGGAGACTGTTTCAGAGATTATCTGGAGATTTATTTTAAAATGACTGGGAAGGCAGATCTACCAGATGGAGATTATTCTTTAGTAATTAAGCAGACATTGTTCCTGTGGGTGTATGATATTTTTCTTCTAATGATGCACCTGAATTAAAATAGTAGTTTTTATGCTGATGAAGAATATCTTTAATATTTAAACATTTTAATAAACGTATCTCAATAATAGCCATTCTTTGACTCTCAGAAAGAAAATCATAGGAAATGATACTCAAACAATCCGATTAAAAGATTTGCTATTAAAGGAGGATGATGAATATGTATTTATTTGACAACAAAAAATTTGTTGATTCCTTGAGAGAGAGATACCTCCTGACTGTCAATAAAGTTTGTTAAAAACTACGTTGCCACAAATGCTGAAAATACTTCGTGCTCTCTAAGCCAGGAACTAAGTCACTCTGAAGGCTTTAGAAATTACTTTTCTAAATTTGATGAGTCAATGAGTCAATTTTCACCAAGATGCAGCAACATTTTTTTCTACTGAGATGACAAGAGGGCATAATTGTTACGACACAAATGTTGCATGACTTATTTTTGAAAACGTCAATCAGAACAAAAAAAAGCAAGATCTGAAAGAGCAAGCTGAAGTCTCAAGGTTAAATAAAGCTACTCAACATCAAAAGCACAGGAAAGAGGGAAAATTCAACTCTTAGTTACAGCCAAAAAAATAACCCAGTGATGTGAATAATTTAATTCCCGAGTTTAGAAATGCAGGATACCTAGGCACACAGTTTTATCACCTGTCAAATATATTTGAACCATTGTTACTACCAGATTTCTTTAAAAAGGGACAACAAAGAACAGCACATACCTCAGTAGCACCCTGAATTGTTGCACTAAAACTGCGTCACACAGAAGGCAGATTTAAGAGGAGGTGGGTGAAATACTTCAGGTAAAAATAAGAGCCGTACCAAACGAAGGAGAAAACACTGGCCCAGATCCTTCAATCCGGTATTTGATGGATCCCTTACAATATTGCAGAGCATCATCATTGTACAAGTTGACCTCAAAATTAAACCCTGAATGCAATTTTTCCGCCTCAAAATAAACAAAATCTATACACTTTATTCAGCTACATTTCTTTCCTGATATAGACGAGGGGGAAAACAGGTATTTCAGATTAGATTACATAGTAATCTGGGCAGCGGTGGAGAAAAAACCTTGAACACCTGATTAAGCCTACTCCTTTTTAGCAAAATTTCTGCTTAATTTGAAGTACTTTGCTGAATACAGTGTTTTGCTGAATCAGTGCTTTCACAAATACAAACTTTTTAACAGCATGAACTTCAAGCCTCAAGACTTGCAGGCTCATCTGAACTGAAACCAAATGGAAAGCCTTCCAAGTTTTGCCCATTACTATTTTCTAATTCTTTGTGAGTTGTGCCAGTGACTCCTGGGAACCAGATTTGGAATACATTTTGAATATTTTAAATCACAAATTTCCCCTTAAAGAAAACAGATGTAGGCACATATTCACTTGAGTTCTTTATAATTTAAAACAGTATCATTTTAAACCAATCTTATTAGATACAGATGAACAAGTTTGTTTTTACTCTGGCAAACTGCTGTTTCTAATATTCTTGTCCTTTGCTTCTAGAAATCTTACATAGCATTTGTTTTCTTGAAGTGAGTAATTACTCTTACTCTGCCATCTTGAGATAGACCCAGGAAACAGGCCCATTGCTGCATCTAAATGAACCTTTTAAATGTAAGACACACACTGTAAACAATAGACTCCTGAAGGCTGGCACACATTTTTGTGTTTTCTTTTAGATGTGACTACTGTTTAATTCCATTGTCCTCAACATTTCATGGAGTTGCCTTCATTTCCTTTCCTTACTCATCTCGCCTTTATTGTCAAACTCAAGATGAATAGTCTCTATGAAGTGTAGGATGGCTTGAGGTGTTTTGTACAGCATCAAAACAGGCCATTTTAATCATAATTTATTTCCACATCTGGAAGACTGCTTGGAAGCACTTTCAGATGCTGATGTGTACTCCTTGCATTATCAGGAATCAAGTAAAACATTGGACCAGAATCAATGATCACCACCAAGGCACAGATGAATGCCTATAGCAAACTAAACCTTCAAATTACCAGCTTGCAGAACAGTTCTTCTTGCTCATTTCCTTTGGTGTTTGTCTGCAGCTAACATCTGTTTCCAGTTATGGCACTAACAGAGGCTTCTTCTTTGACTGTTATTAACATGCAAGCTCACAGTGCCACTGGGGTGCACTTCTGTGGAATGGCTGGCAAGGGAAGTCTGACAGGATGCTGACAGAAAAGGCAGTTTAAGTCGCATCTGCCTATTTACCCAGTTTGACATCTCTCACAGCTTCAGGCTGGTGAACTGAAAGCCTGAGAAGCACAAGCACTTTTGTAGAAAACTTTCAGAATAGGATCATTCCACAAAAAGAAGAAAGTTATCTTGAGAACAATAACTCCCCAAAATGTTCATAGAACTCCTCCACCGTGGAATTAGGAGTTTGGGTATTTAGACTGCTAATGCCCAAGGAACCAACAGTTTCTAAATGCTCAGACACTCTTAATAACCTGTGTCCCAGAACAGTCTTAACATCACTAGTCTCTCATGTTGCCTGTGTCTCGACGTCTCACCACTTCGATCTGGTTTTACTTCTTTTATTAGCCACCTTCCCTAAAAACGCCCCCTTACTCAGTAACTGGCACCTTAAATGCTAGGGAAACACTCCACTATTAAGTTGTGTTACTTGGTTATTGGAAATGATTTATCATAACAGAGACAGGATAACAAAAGTGCTTTTTGTTCGTTCTTTCGAGACGTTTTTGTTTGGTTGGTTGCTTTTAAATCTCTCCCTATTATTCAGAACTAACTCCCTCTATCAGTGGTATTTGGGGAATGTGTCATGAACCGAGCGCAGCTGAAGATGGTTCTCTCAAAGCAGAGAAGACAAAGCTCTAAACAGCACCCAGGAAGCATGTGCTTCTTTCAGATACACTGCAAGTACACTGACCTGTTGGAAGGGAAAGTGTTTGGAGAGGAAACAGAGAGGAAAAGGAACCCTGCTCTCATGTGACACGTTCACAGCTGCCCAGCTGCCCACTACATTCCCATCATGGCTACACGTGCCCTGCAGTATTCCCTCTCTACCACTTAGGGAAGCATTTGGTACATCTCTTTATAACATGCCTACGTGACAACAAACACCTCAGAGATACACACTGACATGAAGGGAGCGGGGAAGACAGACCGTGCCAGGTTTTTTTCATAATCTTTCGCCTTTTTTCTTAGATTGATTCAGTAAGTTGTTGTCAGTGACATCGATAAGGCAGCTTTATCAACCGTATCTGCTGACCGACTCTTCCTTGTTTTCTGGTTTCCAACATCATTGCAGTGCTTGAAAAAATTAATTCTAATGAGGTATCACAATGATAGGACATTAATGGCAGCCTACACAGAGTTAGTAAGTGGAGAACCATGAGAAATAGCATGTCCAAAAGTAGAATAAAACAAGTCAACCAGGAGTTTTTTATTATAATTCCTGAGAGAACATGTTATTTGGACAGCAGATGATGGTGAAAAAAGTGAAAACAAGCACATCTATATGTACATGTCTGAGTTTTGAGATCATTTTGATGAAAGCATTGCACAAGTATTTGTATAACGCAACCTGGTAGAAACTAAAAGACATTTGAGCAAGGGCAGAGACTGGTTCTGGGCAGTAGTAGGAGAATTAACAAGGCACCTGAGCAGAAGGAGATGTTATACCCGCACAACGGAATAAAGAGGGTGAGAAGAACGAGTAATGGAAACAGGGTGGTATTAAACAGAACCTACGTAATTAAAAATGCTAACAGCCTCACAGAGGCTGTTTCCAAAACAAGCTATTTCCTTTAGACCAGCAAACACCATCAAGGCACCTATGTGCAAAGCCTGATCTCTCCCTATTGCAGATGACAGTTCAGAAAGCTCCTGCCTCGGGGGCGGGTGTAGAGAAGAAAAAGGAGCTTCTTGTTCCTCTCTGATTCTGGTATCAGTCAATGGTGATGAATTTATACTTTGACATCCTATCCAATTAGCATCTCTCCAGCCTCTTTCTTATTCAGCTTGGCCCTGTGACAGTTGTAGAGGAGACCCAACTTTAACTTGTGTAAATGGATCCACGTCACTGTTGTGTACGGGGACCTGATTCTGACCTCTTTTATACCAACGTAATATTGATGTCATGTGTCACGGACTTAAGGGCAACATACATTTTTACTGTTGATTGCGGACCCTGGTGGAGTAGCTTTTTTTTTTTTAAGTCATCCCATTTTACATGGATTTTTGTTTCTTTTCTCAGGGTCCTGGAGAGATGTATAAGTGAATTTTAATTTAGAATAGTCTTGTAGATCCATGAGTCTCTATCAAGAATATGACAATGGGTGCATGCACCAGCTGTAGCTCCAATGAAAAAAAACATGGTAGGATGGATCTTTCTATTAGATTAGACATCAGTGAAAATGCAATATCAACAGCACTGCAACCTCAAGGACCTGTTCTAAATCAGATGATATACTGAGAAGGTGGCAGCATCATCCCTAAACCATATTGCTTCACTTGAATGGATGGCAATGATGTCAGAAATAGAGACTGGAACTAGATGATTTTGAACTTCAGCATTAAATCAAAATTACCTGATTTATTTCAGTGATTCCTCTTAGAATTATTCCATTCAGTGAGGTGCTATGCATGCTAGGAATAGAAAAATTCAGAATAATTTTTGACTGCTACACAAATGCTTAACAAAACTGCATTGCATTATCAAAAGATTCAGGAAGGCTAATACAAACACATTATACCCAGTACAGTGGCAGTTTGTGCTTCAGTGGAAACCGTAACTTTCGTATTTTGTCATATAGGAAAAAAAGTGCACTTATTTTCACAGTTTTACTCTTCCCCTCTTATTCGTATACCTAAGATCTTTGACCCATTCTGTCCAAGATTTTGCCTGGTCTAACTATCACTACCTGGGTTCCTCAGACAGCTGAAGAACTGTATTCCCTCAGAGAAATTTGGTTGCATTTTCTTTCCTCTTCCAGCTGTTTCCTTCTCAAGTAGATTCCAGAACTGCCTATATACATAGTTCTCAAAAGGCATGAAATTACAACTTGCTATTTTTTCTCTACCAACCAAATTTGTAATTGGGGAATTCTGTTCACTCAGAAATTTTTGCTCCATTCTTTATGCTGCCAGAAAAACAGAAAGACATTATGTATCCTGCAATAGCTTATTGTGATAATCAGAGCAGGATAATCAGATGAGCCTCTTTACGTATCTGTTGGCATAACATCAATATGGATGGTCTGGTTTAAATACAGTTGTCTCTAAAATGTAATTAAAGGACGTGCCTGGTCTGAGGAAAACAGTATAATACATTTAACTGTGAAAGAAAAAAAAAGTATTTTCCTCCATTAACTTTAGAAAGTAATCATTCATTTCATCAAAGCAGAAAACAGTCTGACAGAAATAATGGCATCACAAGAACTCTCGGGTCTTTTGGATAGAACTACCAGAATATAAGCTGCCCTTTTAAGCCACTTAGATGAACATCCTCTTTCAGATTATTCTGTACATATAACACTCAAACTGCCTGAGTTTTTGAGCCACCAGAAAAGTTTTCATTGAGCAATCCTACCCTCGCCAAACTTGCTCTCCTACAGGTTTGTATATATTTTGATAAATATTCCTGAGGGAAAAATAAAGGCTGGTAACTATTTTTGTAAAGGGGAGAAACATTTTGCATAAGACTGACATGAAATCAATTTCTTTCAAAATTAGTTTCATCAGAAACCTGGCTTTTGATCTGATTCAAAATTCAGCACGTTTGGGGATTTCAAGAGCCCTACTGCAGTCTAGGAAATACGTCCTTTTACTATTCATTTGTTCCTTAGTCAATTAGCAGTCATTATAGAGACTACGGTAAATTTTAGGACACCCATTTATGCACACAGAGCCGGTATACTAACCATTGTACAAACACAGGCCATGAGGTAACCTCTTGTCACGTATACTTCGCAGAATAATGGATCTGCAGCATTTGTTCTGACCTCTCATGGTAATACTTTCTCTGGCAGATTTTCTTTCAGAACAAGTTCTGTATGCAGACCTGGACAGTGGTGGTGTTATTCTGAGAGAGAGAGAAACAGAGGGCAGCCCTAGTTCTATAGCACACAAACCAGAAATAAATTAGGCAACGAGCTTGTTATAATAGAGCCATAATAAAATAATAAATTCACCAAATACAGAAGTGCCACTAAGAGGTATTTTAATCTTTATTTGGTCTTGTGGGCTCTGATTCAAATTAGGAGTAATTTAATGGATGTCAATGGAGTTGTTCAGGTACAAACCTGGTTTGAGAGCAGAATCTGCCTTACCATTCAGGCATATTTAATAGAGAGAGAAGGAAAACTGACAATAGCTGCTCACAACAGTCTTTGAATTAATACTATAATTCACATTGCTGAAAATGAAAAGCCTCTTCACATTTTGATACTGAAGTAAATCCTTGCTTACTACCAATACTTACCTATGTTATTACAGAGAAACAAATTGCAGGTGACTCTTACAGCTAGAAGAATTCTCTCACAAATGTATGAAAGTGAACCCCCCGTTCAAGGAATCCTAACAGATTAAAATCCACACATGCTGCGTAAATAAAGACTATTCACATAAACAGGAGCTGAAGGACTAAAGTCCAGAATCAGTCTTTGCTATATTAGAGCTATACTCCTGTGACAGAACGCGCCTATAATAAATCTAAGGTTCACCCAAAGTCCTTTCCATTAAAAGCATATTAAAAGATGTTTAAGAACAATCTTTCATATCTCTTCTTGCTTCATTTCATCTATATTCTATGCTCAGTTTTCAATTATGCCATTGCAAATCCAAACTCACCTACTAGAATCTATGAAATAAACCAAGATTTAAAAGAGGAACTGGGAACATTTTAGCTGCCTGAATTTGAAGTCTCTCCTATCCTGCTGCAAAGTTTAGGAAATGGACCATGTATGACTTCTGTGTCTTCCTTGTCCTCTATGGAACTTAGAACATTTAAATCATCCTGACTTTTTATGGGAAAAGAGGCCCACAATACTTATTCCCATGGATACCGACTCCATGGTATTAATGTCATGAAAATATGCCAGGAAATTGTATTCTATAGAGTCTCAGTAGTGCTCAGGAGAGTAGATGGCTGGTGGATTTTTAAAGACCATCCATCATTCTGTACAAACCATAATACTGGCATGAATCAGCTTTGCGAGGACATCTTACTAAAGATCAGTCACCGCTCTCAAAGGTGGAATTCTGATCCTCCTGTCTAGGAGCAGTTTGCCTTGGCATCTTTTCCTCCTCTGCCACACGTTTACTAGTATTGACACTTGTTAAGACCAAGTGACTTAGTTTGTCCTGCCTGAGAAGATCAGGAGAACTGCCGGCATATAAAAAATGGCATTCACTGATTTCATTGGGCTTAAGTCACATTGACCCCTTGAAGAGAGGCATGTTAAGAGGCAAAAGCAGCTTACTCTAGGTAAGTAAAATTGTAGATGTGATGAAGAGACTGCAAATGGAACCTCCTGAAGGATTTAGCTAGGTATGCCACACATACACTGTGCTCTGATTTCAGAAAATTCTAGAATGAACCTTGTATGGAATTTCTAACCCTATTGAAAACAACAGTGAAACTTGGCCAGTATGATCAAAGCTTATCAAAGGGTCATCATGAATAGCACTAACTCTCATATTCCAGCACGGAATATGATCTAGCTTCCCTTTGAGTCAATGGCAAATGAACAGGTTTAAAATCAAGATCATAAGAGCCCTAAGAATAAGAATAGTATGCATGTTCAGTCTTGCAAAAAACCCCCAAACCAAAAAACTACTCAGAAGAAACCCCTTCACGTCTTATTTTTAAATATGGTTTTCCCAGGTGAAAGTAAGTATAAATAAAACTGTAAATGGATGTCATATACTGTTATGTTGTGTTACAGAATGTCACGATGTCCTTTGCCTAAGTGACAAAATGCTGGTGGTCTTGTTGGGAGGAAAAAGAAAAAAAATCAGCTAAAATGATACTTTGAGCCATTTGAGTTATTTTCATAATCTAAAATCCCATTAAGCAAGCAAAGATACCGAAAGGTAACTTCCATGTAATTCCAATTAGTTCTTACATACTTGTTCATACATACTTACATACTAAAGTTCATTGAACAAACTTATACAGCTTTTTCCCAGAAGACAAAACCTGAAGATGTCTGTGGTATTAAACAAACAATAAATCAAGCCACAAAACACATCAGATGAAGATCCTCTGTCCCCATTCTAACACATGCCTCTTCAAGTTCCTGCTATTTTCTATGGAGAGATGCATGAATTATGGGAATGAAAATTTCTTTATATAAGATGTGAGCTTGATTATTAAGTGCTCTTTTTATCAAAACACTCACTTGTGTTTTGATATCTGTCTTAGTTAAAATTCCGAGATAGCTAAATTAAAAACAAACCCAACATTTGCAGTTGCCAACTAATACATAAAATATGTTTTTGATGCAAAATACTTTGTACATACTATTTGAAAATGTCTTTTAAATCGCAGAATCATCTGGTTGGAAGAGACCTTTAAGATCATTGAGTCCACCATTCACCCTGCACTGCCAGGGTCCCTAAATGGCACCTCCACACGGCTTTTGAACACCTCCCGGGACGGGGACTCCACCACTTCCCAGGCAACCCGCTCCAATGCCCTAAATGGCATCACACTCCCCTGAAGGTGCTGCTCACTTCCATGAACAGCTGCAAAGTTACCTCTTTCTTTCTGCCACAAAACCTCCTATATGCAGAACTACAAAGAGGTAAAAACGGGCTGTAATCTTACAGGTACTGCATGGTATACATTAACTACCACATGGTTTGGAACAGTATTTTTTGCAAGAGTTTGTTGTCATGGAACAACATCAGACAATGTTGTCTTTATTGACATGATAGAATCAAACCTGACAAGAAAAGTGAAGACTCTCCAGTTCTGAAGGACTTTTATGCTGGAATATGTCACGTAAGGCTAAAGAGGAAAACATGCTATGAATGTTGCAGGAGAGTTAAACCAAAATCTATTTCTAAAACAAATTAACCAGTGTATTTGCAGTCATAAGTTACCATTAACTTGACATTTTTACATCTGCATCTATTCAGTTAAAGGACCACCTAAACAATTTGGAGAAAAAGACAAATGCTAAAGTTAATTTCTGTAGTTGCTGAAGGAACTGCAAAGATATTACGAGGACTACGAGAAGACAAGGATAAACCTAAATTTGCCAGGGAGATTTTAATAGAACTAGGAATAAATAAGACATTTTGGATTTTAACTTCTTTTTCTCCTGCCACTCACCAATGAATGTAATCTCTAGATAATACTATATATGCATCTAAACCACCAAATATTTATGGGGGAGCCAGGTACTATGTGTTCCACGTAGATAATTAAGAGAAGTCCTTCATTCCCGTGTTATTAACATTTATTAGTAACGTTAAATTGTCTCGCCGGTTCCAGCAGGGAACTATGCTCTCATGCTGGACAATGTCTACGCACTATATACAACATAACATATTTTGAGGACCATCAGAAACGAGTGCCAGACTGTCTTAAGTACGCTACGTCTTGAAGAGGGTACCTTCCCCAAACCAGCACACTCGTCACACAGATGGGTAGAGAGAGTAAAGACAGTGCCAGAAACAATCTGCTTTGCGAGGCTGAAGTGACCCTAACTTGACAACAGGTAGATAAGCATTTACCAACACACTTTATAGCTTCCAAACACCGGTCAAACACATGGAGGTCACAGCTCATAAATCCTCTAACGCAGTGTTGCTTTTCCTCACTAACACAAACAGGCACAAACAGGAGGAGGATTTTTTGCTTTGGGGTTTTTTGGTTTTTTGTGTTTTGTTTTTGACAGACTTTTAAAATTATTTTAGCCATGAACAAAATCTGGGAAAATTTAAACAGATGTCAAAATAAATTTCCACTTAAATTCCCTTCCTAAGCATGATTTGCATATAGCTTAATTTGAATAGCAGCTGGGTTGCTGAGGAAAACTTTTATATTCAAAGAAAAAAAAATGAAATATAGATAACGTTAGTGGAAAAGGAGCCATATTCAAAGAGGCTGTTTGCATTCTGTTCCAGCGGAGCAGAGAAGAGAGCTCAGAGCTACAGTATCTTAACAATTCAACCCAAGCAAATACTTGGAAAGGGCAGGTACGATTGGACCATATTAAGCTTCATCAATGCCAAAAAAAGAGAAAGTTTGTTTTGGGAGACTTATGAATGGCATGTTTCCCAGCAACTATAGAATATGTTACAGGAAAACCAGGTAGTGGTTGTTAAGAGATACAGCTCTAGGAAGAAACAAGAAACGACTAGGAGGACAAAAGCTTAGAGCTACAGTATCATGTAAATGAATATCCAGTTTCAGTGTGGTAGGGAGTAAGGGATTAGACCCTAAATCACCAGGAAGTTTTTAATAACGATGATGAACCAAGCACAAGTCGGGCTTTGCCTTAGAGCAAATAAGGGTACTTTCGTGGTCTATATTTTCTGCTGCTAGGAGAGGAGCCGAGAGAAATACAAAGAATGCTTTAGCTCTCAGGACAACGTGATACGCGGAGATGACAAAGATACAGACAGTTAACTTCCGTCTGACACAGCAGCCTTTTGGAAATGCCCATCCCTGAAAAAAAATCATACGATAGTGTAGCAGAGAGTACTTCAGGTACATTACACAGGAGCCGTGGAAGAAGGAGACGCAGATTGCTCTGTATTACTGAAGAGACTGGTTTCCATCTTCACAGCTAGTCTGGTCATTTATTGCAAGGGAAGAGATTGTTCCAGGATGCTGGGGAGTGCTTTACGGCTACAGCACGCAGGGACTCCGGTAGTGTAGGAGTCTTCTGCAATATTACTCTTGATTGTAGGAAATTGGACTTGATGACAGGATTGAACCCTCCAACCTTACACATGTGAAGTCTGTACTTCTCTTTTTCTATTGCACTGCCAAACATGAAACTTAGCAAGTAAGAAGGATGGAGTGATTTGGGCCTGATGGATGAATTCTGGCTGTTCTTTTCTACAATGAAAAGGAAAAACAGTTGAAGGATCTATTACATTCCAGGTTTATCCAGGCTGCACACGGACTGTTAGGTGTTTCACAAGTACCCAAGCACTCTGATGATACACATGCAAGAACTAAATCTAATTTTAATGTAAATATTCGTAAGCATAGCCAAATAATATCTGCATGCCAGTATGATATTTATTTGTATCAGTATCCCTCTGTATGGAAAAGAGGCCTCCACACGTTGGCTAAATTCACAAGCAGTGAACACAAAGCATCAGGGCATCCTTCCTCCTCAGGAAACGAGAATTTTTGCTTATTACAGACCATTCTCTTCATGTACCACATCTCCATACGCGAAACATCACAGCATATTAGAAATATGGGCGCTGACCTTTGTACCTGTTTAAGACTCACAAGCCTTATTTAAGACACAAAGCTCATTTAGTTCATTACCTCTGTGCGATGGACTAGAATTCCAACAAAACACAAGAATTTTTCATGCTCATCAAGCTCACAGATAGACAGCTTCACATTTGTACCCGGCAACGGTGGTACCCTGCTGCAGGCCAGTCAGCACGCAGAATGCATGTAATTAATTTTATCTTCAGTTTCCCTAATTGAGATGTAGCACAATGTGTTATTGTATGGAGAAATAAAATGATTTTATCAGGTGGAAATGGAACAAAAGCTCATATTACTGAATTAGGGAAAGTAAACACTTAACTGGTTCCATACATATGTACTATTTCTTAATTTCTGTTTACTTGAAAGATAAAAGTAAATGTTATTTTTATAAAAGAAAGAAGAAACTATCTCACTGAGGGCTTAATTATCCTTTCTTCTCCAATGGGAATCAATGCTATTGGCAGCTTGCAGGCCTGTTCTCTTGACAAATCAAGTTGTTGGCTGAGGCGTGAAGTGTTAGATTATGATCGACTCAGCGTGACATTGTGATTCATGGCTACTATATTACAGAGGGAAAAGGGGGTTTATGCTTCATATCCACTTTGAATTCATAGTGAAACAAGTGAATCATTCTGTTCAACCTCAGGAGTTCATGTTCTACACCTGGGGGCTGAACAGTATTACAGGCTTGAACATTTTAAGGAACAAGTACGATAAAATACCACTGTGAAATATTCTCTTTCCTCTCATGTTATAAGTTTAAAGAATCACCTAGAGTAAAGATTTAATGAGTGCATTTCATTAAAAGAAGAAGGAATAAGATAGATGGTAAGGATGAACATGAAAGGTGTACACTCGTCAACTGGAAAAAGCCACTTCCAGATATACAGATGTAGCTAAAGAATAGTTACACACAGTCTCCGTGGAAGGCCTAAATTGTAAGTTTTTCATTTTTTCCCCCTGAAATAGCCATTAATACCACAATTCAGCCGCACTGCCACATTTAAGGAAAGGTATAACATTAAGAATGTTTGTATTTGTCTTACTTCCTATATTCCCAGATAGATGGAAAAGAACCACAGGCACAACTGACTGGAGTTAGTGTAGCTGCTACAACGAAGGAGGGCATCAGCACAATTCTCCAGAGACACGTGGCAAAACATGCATTTCACTGGACAGTATTAATAGGCTCTACAAGTCCACGTATTCCTCTTGGAAGGACCACCCAACCTTGCAATTTGCATGTGATCATTTAACTATGTGCAAAACCTACGGTCACAGCACAAAAGCTCTAGGAACATCTAGCCAATGCCCACAGCGCTCCATTTCAATTAAGTTCAAGATCCCCTATTCTTCAAAATGTAGAATTTTCCTACAGCGTTAGGAAATGCAAGGCAAATTGAATTTCATCCTTGCAAACACAGCTTGACTGCAAAAATAGAACCAAAGTCAATCTCCAAAATGTCAGTACTGAATTCCTATTCCAGCCTTATCTTTACAATGAGCAGAATCAAGGCATGGAAGGTGGTACAATGAAATTAAAGAGAACCCAGACACCTGCTCCTTTTTTGGGAAAAATTATTCCCTCGCATCTAATTAAGTAAAAGTGCCTTTTTAGGTTTTACTCAAACGAAAGATTTCTCTCCACCTTTATTGTTTCTGCAGAGAAGGGCTGATAATCTGAAGGACTTGGAGAAAGGACAGCAAAGATAAGGTTGAAAAAAATCTCTCTCCAGTTTGCAGATAATGGGTTTGCTTTTGTATATTTACGATTTTAAGGAAATATAGTTTGGTTATTTTAGTCTGATACCGCTACTTAGAAATAGCAAGGAACTATTGACTATTATTTCTTCAGCACACTGAGTGACAAACCTGCTTTGTGGACATGTCTTTGTTAGATGATGTTCTGTATTTAATGAATTGTCAATGCAAATAGAGACACCTCTGTGCTTCTGCCTGTCTTTGAGGAAAAAGAGGTGACTTACTGTCCTCATGCCATGCTTCAACGTAGACTGGTGTTTTGTTGGTTGCTGTTCAAGAGGTACTCCATCTGTAAGCAGCCATGTGACTTCTGTTTCTAAGTTCACTACTGACATGTAAGATAGAGGGTTCTACCTAAATTATGTGTTGCTACTGCAGCATTCCACTAAGATGGTCTCTGACTCCTAACCTGACACAGGGAATTACATATAGTTAATTATACAGCCCACAGATAGGGAAATAACTGCTCCTGTGAGAAGATTTAATGATAAACTCTCTTTCTGTAGTGCACTATATAAGGTCTTATAAACTCTAGATGAAGAGGAAAACCTCAGCCTGCCTTGTTCATAAACCACTACAAATTTGCCAAAGTCGACTAAGCATAGCTTTGATGATGCCTGAACTTCAGAAGCTATTTTGTAGTCATCAGCACCTTTATGGCACAACTGCTGTAAAATGTAATTACTTAGAAATTTGTCCAACGACAACATGTCAAAACCATGTCAGAAAATGCATCGAGGCTAGATCTTCAGCTGACGTGCCTCGGCTTAGATAGTCCATTGATTTTAAAGGAGCTGCAGATTGCTACCAATTTAGAATCTTCATTTTCTGTATCTAAGCTGTGGTGCCGAACACATCAGAGACCGCTATGCTGGCCTCTGGCTAGCTGGTAAAGCACAACATGGAACACTCTTTAGCAAAGAGAATAGGCTCTGAAAATTGCATAGATGCATTGGTTTCTAAATGGGACCATAGAATAATATAGTTGAAACTGGTCAAGTCCTCTGCAGTGGACAAAATACAGCAGCTGAATCCTATTCCTCTGACCAGGTACAAATGTAGAAAATTTATCAACAGCTCAAGTATCTCCTAAATTTTGAATACTGGTCGCAAACAGAAAATGACATTTTGACTAACTTAGTTGACACGATTATATTATCTGAAGATTAATGTTTGATGCTAAACATCTCCAGAAGAAAGGTGCTTGAATGCATACTCACTACACTATCTACCTTTTGAGTTAAAAAAAATACAAGCCCAAAGTGTCCACTTCTATTTACACTGCACTTCTGGATGTGCTTGAATCCTGCTGCTGTCACTTCAGAATCTCTGAATCTCTGAACTTTCAGCTGGCTGCACTAAGATAGGCAGGTTGTGTTAGTCCTCTGGCATAAGGAAGTGTATCTTCAGCTCCACAAAATATCAGGTCAGCTTGATTAACTGGTGCAGTCACTGCTGCATTATTTTTAGACCATTTCCCAAAAGTTACAACCTGCAAAAGCATGGTTTGGACAGCTGGCCAAGTCAGAGCTAGGTTCCTGTGCTAGATTACTAGAGAAGCTGGGGTCTGCTTTGGTCACTACCCAGTTCACTTTGCTCAGCTTGCTTATGGATTCCTGGAGAAAATGGGAGTTTTACCAACTTCCTTCAGTTCTAAGACCACGTTCAAGACTTGTTTCACATATGAGTGTGGGGTATAGTGAAAAATTCCAGGAGAAAACCCACTGCTGAAACTGGTGAGCTATACAGATCTGCAGCCCTGATCCCAACCACAAGAGTACATCATAACACACAAATAAATCATTAGATACTGCTATTAATTTCTCTATTTTGTCTTCTGCAGCGCTAAATACATTAAGGGATTTTTGATAAATTTTCCAATTATATTTGTTCAGAAGCATTGGCAAAACAATCTGTGCTATTAATGAGATGTTTAGTGCAAATTAATCATTAAACTGGACAGTCTATGCATTGAAAAGAAATTTGTTCTGCAGAGTGTTTTTATTAGAATAGTCAGTCTTTGGAAATAATAGCTTTTCTTGGAAGATCTTCATAATTACTTTAGTTCAACTTGGTATAAATGTTACAAACTATTTGTTACAAAGGTAGTAATCCACAAAGCACTCAGCTGGACCGTAGTCTGTCAGTCTGCCCTTGCGCATCTCAACAAGGGTATATGGGGACGGAATCTCTAAATTCATACACGGGGATAGAAACAAGGCAAAGTTCAGCTGAACTCCGGTATGTTCTATTGTACTGAAGAAGGAAGTGGGAGTGACACTGGAGATAGCCATCATCATGCAAGTTAAAGGAACTCTAAGGTCACTGGTAGTCTACTGGACTTCATCAAGAGCTCCCTAGTTACCTAGGGAGTTACCTAGTTTTCCTTCCTACATTCAGCATAACATGGGTGGGGTAGGGAATTTGCAGCATTTTGTATTTTGGTTTTTTTTTTTTTAACCTCAGTTAAATAAGCTGCGATAAAGAAACCTAATGCAGCAATTAATGCATCTGAGGAGCGGCAATTGTGAACACATTCTGCACAGAGATTTTACTCGTGCACTGGTTGTATAGAACAGCAGCATGCATGTGAAGGTTAATGTTGTATTCAGCAGCACAAATTCATACGATTGCTGCTTCCAGTATTACACATATGGCAACGTCTTCTAAACAGGAAGACCAGTTCTTGCATAACAAACACAGTTAATCTAAACACACAAACTGTAAGGGAATTATGAAACCAGAATCAGCCATCAGATCCTCTTAGCATTGCTGCATTGTCTGAAGCTAATTGCTACATCCCATAATTATGCTTTTGCCTAACCCTATTTCTTGTGATGACTATATCATTGCCTTATTTTAATACAGCATAGCTATCCCCTGTGCACTGACACACTCTACGCGTGTTCCTGTAGGATCTGACCCTTTTCTGGCTGTAGTTCATGCCTCTTGTTCCCATATTTGACACAAGTTCAAACATTGCAGCGTCTAGCCTCTCAAATCTCTTTGGAGATTTATATACCTGAAAAAGGTCACCGCTTGCTTTCTGTATTCCACATATTATAGGCTTAAAGTTTGAGAGGTTGGTTGTGGATTTTTTTTTTTAAAGATAAGATTTGCTACCAAAAAAAGTCCTTAATTTTCCGTATCATTATGGCTGCCATCTACTTTACGTATTTTTCTGAGTCTTCAACAAACTGACTTATAAGCACTGTCCTTCACATGTGTCCTCGTAAGTTACTTGTATTTTGGTATCAATCTCCTGCTTGGCAAATACAGCTATAATTATATGAGTTCCTTTAAAAAAAAAAGAAGTTTGGTCTTTGATTCGTTTTTAACAGCTATTGTCTTCAATGTGACAGTGACTGTTTACACAGGCCTTGTATTTAAGGCAAAGTCCTAATAGAGATGGTGGAGTTCAGTTGAGATAAAATCCTTCAGGAAGCTAAAATCGCCTTATCTCATCATTCAGCTTGAGCACCACAGGACAGATTTGCCCTCGGCAGCACACACAACAGACCTCTGGTTATACTTGTAACGGGCCTCTCACTGCGGTATCTCATTAGCTGTCGTCTTCCCCTCCGATATTTAAATAACCAAGAGTAGTTATTAAACATATGCTTCCACATAGCAGGTTTTTACTGGAACCCCTGTAAGTTTGGTCTTGTCTTTTGTTTTTCTAGGTTGGAGAAAAGGAGGCTGCTGACCTCACTGCTCTCTGCAGCTTCCTGAGGAAGGGAAAGGGAGTGGGAGGTGCTCATCTCTCCTCCCTGGTATCTAGTGACAGGATGAACGGGAATGGTTCAAAGCTGCATCAGCAGAGGATCAGACTAGATTTTAGAATATATTTATTTACAGAGAAGATGACCAGGCACTCAAAGGGGCTTCCTAGAGAGGTGGTCAATGCCAAATGCCTGTCAGTGCTTAAGAGGTGTTTGGACAATGCCCTTAATAACATGCTTTGACTCTTGGTCAGCCCTGAAATGACTGGTCGGGCAGACGGACTTAATAGTCAATCACTGTAGTCCCTTCCAGCTGAACTCTTCTAAATATGATCCTGTACTAACACGTTTTTAGGAACCAGACCATAAAAAGGCCTCTAGTTCTTGTACAGATATATTTTTCTGCAGACCTTTTTATATTAATGGGCTAAGATTTTTTTAATGTGACTGTTAATTTTTCCAATAAATAAATCTACATTGTCAGAATCATATCACACTCTGATACAGTTTACTGACTGTAAACTCCAACACGATGCTGCAAAATATATGCTCATTAAAATTCAGTGAGTCTTTAATAGGAATTTAGGTCTGAAGTCCAAAAAGAATGAAGATATGGTAGCAATCTTTATAATGAAACAACGATGTATGTGGGACTGGGTAAGCAACGTAAGCAACTTCTATTTGGTCAGCATATCGTGTGCATTCTATTACAGAAGCATTCTGACCCAAACTCTTCTCCTCAGGATACTTCAGGTTTTTACAGGGCTATGCTGACTTGTTATCTCTCTCTCAGTTGCAGAGTTACAAGGCACAGAAAGATTTTCATTGTGTGACACAATGGCTAGCTTCAGCTCCACATGGCAGTAATCACCACTTGCACACTTGCCCACAAAATTATGTCAGGTTTTTTTTTGCCATGGGAATGACTTAGAGTCTCATCGCCAAGTGTTGCGCGTAGCATAAAAAGAAAATAATCAGCTTAGAATATCTTAATGTGAAAAGCCTGAGATACCCTCCTATAAAACCTGTGAAAGTTGTGTAAGTACCTTAGTACTAACTACCTTTACTACCGCTCCTTCCTACCTCTCAGCATAGCAAGCCGTCTACAACTGGACCATTCTCAGTGACTCCCAGACGGGGCAATGGCTTTCAGAGCCACTAATGATCAATAATTATACTAGTCCTAACCAGAGCGAAAAGAAAAATGGAGAAGAGAATCAACTCTTCACTCAGCAGAGTCTGGTGAGGAGCATGCAATACCGACAGAGTCTTCTCTGATTAGCAGGAGGTCACTTCATCTCTTTTGTCATCTGCCTTCATGAAAATATCACAATGGGATTTTACTGTCTTCCCTTTCTAGCACAGAGAGCCTGTGGTCAATGGTACATGGGATTCCCGGGGTGTGCTATATGCCATTTCCTGAAGGAACAATATTTTGTATTCTGCATTTGCCCAGGAAATGCCTCTCTGAGCTTTCCATGTTGCAAAACCACTGTTCTAGAGAGCAGATTGCTGTGTCATCCACACTGCACAAATTGTTTCTGGCCATATTGGTCCTCACCATGAGCATATGTGAGCATTTTTCAAATGTCACAAAAACTTGCCGTCTTAAGGATTAATATTAAACACCTTGTACCATATGGAGGCACAGGAGAGAGAGTCCTTGTAGATTTTAGCTAGGTACTGCATGATTTGTTAGAGAGGGCTGTGTTTTAAGCATCTTTAGTGACTGCAGATAATAGATATTCATGTGGTTAAAACCAATATCTCTCTCCACAAACCTCGCTTAATTAAGTTTGCTGCAATTTTCTATGACAATTTAGTTCTGCCTTTGCCTGTTGGCTGGCAGATTGTCCCTGGAAACCTCTCACAGAAATTCCCGTTGACTGCAACGATTCTCAGTTAGGGCAAAACTGATCGCTGCTGCCTTCCCTGCTGTTGAACTCAATCAACAAGCCATACATAAGTCTCTACAAATAAAAAATAACCGATAAGGTCAGAAAATCTGAAAACTGGCTGTTTGACACCAGAAACATAATGATAATGTAACTAGTTCTGCCAGGACTTGCATCAGCGCGTAACAGATGAATCCCTCCCCATCCACTGAGTCACCTTGCCAACTTTTTTTTCAATTAGTTTCCTCCTTATAAATCAACAGTGAGAGATCACTTTTCAGCTAGAAGGTATTCAGTCAAACAGCAATATACCATCAGCAGCCATGAGACAAAATATGAGTAAACGGCAACACTGACACTTTTTTCTTTCCTATTCAGCAGATAGGAAACTTCCTCTTTCTCCCCAAGACTAAGTTTCTTACATTTCCATTTTAACAGATGCTCCTCTGATAATGTCTCTATAGGAGATAGTTGAAACGTGTGTATCTCCTCAATTTTTGTTCACTTATGTTCATGAAATTACATGATTTCTCCACTCTGTTCTTCAGATCAGTCTAAAACTCATCCCTGATACAGAACCCTCTTACGTCTCAAACATCAGGGCTGAGTTTTGATTCAAGCAGCTAGATTTTCAGTCACAAGGATTTTTTGCTATTGTTACACCACTCTTCCTTACATACAATTCTTTCACACTTTATTGGAACTCCAGGGTGCTTTAGGCTGGGTGAAATTCCTTGTAAAACTATCAGGTTGCTTATGTGCCCTACACTCTATGTTTTGCCATTTTTCAGGTCTGGGTTTAATCTTGCTCAAGGGTTTTGCTAATGTACAGGGTGCAGAGCACACTGTAAACCAATTAAGCAGTAGGAATAGCATCCCCATATTCCCTGTGGATTGTACCAGACACGCTCCTGTTCTCTCACATTGCTCTTCCCCTGCAGTTTCCCACAGCATCCCTCTAGCCAAAGGGCAGAGCGCTCTGTGCCTTGGCTTGGCTATGCATGTGCCAGACGGCTGCTGCCTGACTGCTGCCAAGCAGAACCCACATGGCTAAAATCTGCCCACCACTTTTGTAAGAAACATCCTTTTGGATCTCCCTCTTATTTTGCTGCTAGCTTTCAGGGCGTATGTAAGAACTTAATGACCTTTGAGACTTCGACTCTTCCTTCAGAGCTGGTTAAAATTGACCAGCAAATTCAAAAGTTATCAGGAGCAGACTGACAGCATGCACACAGAAGTGTCAGTCCTGTCCAGGCTCCACAGTGCCTCAATCCAGACCTTATTCTGAACAATTTACATACAGGCTTGCTCTTGGCTACTGTACTCACGGTAACCTGTCTTCTGTGCATGTGTTCCATCAACATGCGTTTACCTTGACTCACTGAATAACACTATTCTGCTGTAGTTTTCAGGAGGATATTATACAGCTCGTATCACTAAAGCAGAGTTCTTGGCAGAAAGCAAATATGTCACCATTATTTTCAAGTGAATGCATAATTTTGGCATCAAAACAATGACTGCAGAAAAGGAATTATGTTATTTAATCAGAAATTTGTACTGCCTTTGCTTATATTTGAGGAAAATATTGAGATGCGTCACAAATCAATACATCCACTGAACAGGGTGAGCCAGCTTAGAGATGAGCAAATGCCCAATAATGGTATGGAAAATGCAGCTATTGAAGTGTAATTGTAAAGGACATTTGAGCCTCTTAAGCTAAATAAAGCCAAAAAGAAAAATGATGTGCTAATTGTTTTTTCATTCAGCCTACTTGAGTTCTATGCATAACATTCTAATAACAATTGGCAGGACCATGGACTAAGTGGCACACGTTTTCTTCATTTATTTACCTGATGAATAGTATTATTATAGGGATTATGCCTCTTAATGACAAAGCTAATCTCCAGTGTAATAGTTGATGACCGCTTGTGTTATTCAAGGTAAAAATGAATTTTTCTGTGTGCTCAACTTCAAAAGATTTCATTTGACTAAAAGAAAGAGAAGGAAACATAAAGGAGACAAGATCATGAACTCCGGATTGGCAAGAAGGATAAACTCTGATTTTGTCAACGTTTTGAACAGTCCAAAGTTGTTAGAAATAGATAAAGCATTTCTTATATTAAACGATTGATTTGAGATGAAAATGAAAATGCTCACATGTTTCACAGTGTGCTGCTGGACAAGTGCAAAGCTGTCAGTAATGATAGCTCATGGAAATAAGACAAAAATACCACAGATCCAGACGCCCAGTCGAGACTGCTGAATTGCCGTTGTTAGAAGGCTATAATACCACAGGATTTATTTCTCATTTGAAGAAACACTGTCTACAGCCAGATACAGTTCAGAGGGATAGCATATTATGCAAAGAGCTATGATTCGTACCTCCTCCCACCCTAACCTCACTCTTTTCAGGTAATGCACCTGACAAACGATTTATCTTTAGCCGAGAACAGCAGCGTTACTTATTTGTACCATTCAAAGTCCTGGAAAGGAGAGTCGGAGAACTCCCTGCCTGGGGCAAGTGCATGCAGTGCAGTGAAGCCATACAGATCTGGGCATGCAGGTGTTTTCGCTGAGGACAAAATCAGTTAAAGACACAGAAGATCTTAACACAGGGAAAAGAAATACCATAAATAAATAAATTCAACAATTAAGTTGAATTTTTGCTTTTTGCTTTTTGGTTAGTTTGTTTCTTGACTTCAGATAAATACTCCTCAAGAGTCCTTCGACTTCCAGGCCCTGAGATCTTGATGGAAGGGGGGAAGAGAGAGAAAAAGAGCAAGTACAAACATACTTGCTAACTGAGCTTTCATAAAATATTGCAGCTCTCAGTCTTCAAATGTCTAAAATGAAAATCTGTTTTAAGGACATAATAAAAATGAAGCTGATAATGTGCTCCCCTAGGAAGAAGGAGCACATGCTGCAGCCCAGTACTCAGAAGCCATTATTTCCACTGAGAATAAAAACAACTTACACAGTAAGATGCATCTGCAGCTTCCAGAATTGATTTAGAGATATCAGGAAACTTTCAAAACAGGCATGGCTTAGCATGAAATTAGTGCATGGAAAATGCCTCTGTTGAAACAGACCCTGGTTTATAATTTACCTTGTCACCCAGGAGGACTTACGGCTGATCCCCCAGCCTTGCAGCGCCCCATTCAGTCATGTCAGCATCAAAGCACAGCAATCAATCATGTCTCGCTACAGGTGACACTCAAGCATCAGAAAACAAGTTATTGTCACACAGATATAAATACATACTCCAATGAACTGTCTTCCCTTAGTCATCTAACAATCTCAAAAAAAAAAAAAAAGAGCCCAATGGGCCAGTAAAATTCTTCACAGGGCACCAGAATTGTAAAATTTATATGAACTTATTTAAATGCCATAAAATTCACAAAACCTCTAATTAAAGTGTGATGCACAAACATAAACATGCATGTTCCAATCTTAAGAAGGCACTATGGAACTGATCTATTAATTGAATGTTCCTCCTAAACCTTGAAAATCAATTATTGGGCCCTGTGATCAAGATTTAGGGTCAACATGACATCATGATTAATCAGCACGATTGCTTCAGCAGTATCACACCCCATTTTGTTTCTGCCACACTCACATTAACTAAAAAACAATGACCTCATTTTTAGTGAGAAAAAGAAGTTGTTTATAGTCAGAGTCCAGCGTTGCTGGAGATGGGGAAGTCACACAGAATCACAAAGCCCAATGTTCCATTTAACATCGGGATCGCTACAGAAAGACAGATGAAAGCGCAGCCCTCACCTGCTTAGGTAGGAAAGAGCATTGAACACAAAGAAAAACCTGAAAAGTTCCTGGGATCCACCTGTCTTTCACTTGCACCAAGGACTTAATTTAACTATCAGAGCTTTTCTTACAAGAAGGCTAGGGTCTGACGTGGGAAAAAGAGTATTGCTCCATTTTGTGGAGCCTTCCCATAAAGGTTCTTCCTCAACAGTTAAGGACAATGATGAGATGAGCTTTGCTGTGCTTACAAATGATAGTTTTCTTTTCAAAAAGATGACATAACTAAGAACGACATAACTAAAAATGACAATGAAGTAAAAACTAACCTTTCAGAGCTTTTCTTACAAGAAGGCTAGGGTCTGATGTGGGAAAAAGAGTATTGCTCCATTTTGGAGCAATAAAGGTTCCCATAAAGACTTAATTTAACTATCAGAGGTTTTCTTACAAGAAGGCTAGGGTCTGACGTGGGAAAAAGAGTATTGCTCCATTTTGGAGCAATAAAGGTTCCCATAAAGACTTAATTTAACTATCAGAGGTTTTCTTACAAGAAGGCTAGGGTCTGACGTGGGAAAAAGAGTATTGCTCCATTTTGTGGAGCCTTCCCATAAAGGTTCTTCCTCAACAGTTAAGGACAATGATGAGATGAGCTTTGCTGTGCTTACAAATGATAGTTTTCTTTTCAAAAAGATGACATAACTAAGAATGACATAACTAAAAATGACAATGAAGTAAAAACTAACCTTTCCAAAGGAATCCTTTCCAAGGTTTTTTTTGAAAGCAGCAGCAAAATTAAAGATTGCAAACCAGGCCACCATAACGTGCCTATGCTTCAGAACAAGACAGTATTACTAGCACAGCACTTCTTGGGGGCTTACGAGAATTCTCTACAATCTGAAGTTCTTTAAAGTTGAATTGCACTTCCAAGTTTCATTTACACACTGTAAAAATGATATAGTTAAGTTTTCAACAGGGAATGAATTATTCATTAAAGAAGATAATGGTGTTAAACTCGTCCACGGAGCTATAACATTAGCATAAAGAATGCCTTATGTCACATTAATTTCAAAAACAGAAAACATACAACACAAAAGATATTGAACCACGGATTTGTTTTTTGGTTACATTAAACAAAAAGCAATTATTCTTACAGCAACCTTTTCACAGCATTTTAATCATACTGGTAGGTATTTTACAAGCCATTTGATCTTAATTATTAATTGCATCAGGGTAGGCTGGGTAGAACATGCTTCTATTCTAATTTTATTATCTTTGTCTTTGATTTTATGCAAAGATGCAAACCAGAAGTGCTTAAACAGGAAAAAATGAAACTTTTTTTCCCCTTTACATCTCAGTGAAATGGAAAAGTCAGATGTAGAAATATACAAAACCTTTTTAAAAAAACAAACAAACAACAAAAAAACCTAAACCAAAATAAACACACACAACACTTATGGCCAAAAATTTTGGAGCCCTTAAAAAACAAACAAACAAACAAAACAACCCACAACTACAAGAACAACCAACTTCAAAAAACCCCACCCAAAGAAAAAAAGCCCCCAAAACCCTAAGCCAAAAAAACTATGAAGAAGAAATATTTTTTCCAAAACTAGTGAGCTTTAACAAAACACACAAACCTGACCAAAGCCCTTTACACCTAAATCGTGTACATGCAAGAGTTAGCTCTGAGGAATTAAATCAGTATCCACAGAACGGTTCCTCTTAAATTCAACTGTCAGTTAAATTATTTACTGACTGAACAGCACAATTCCTTAGCTGTTCCTCGACAAAACTTCTGTGAAATGGGCTCACCGCTCGTTCCTAGTGATTTGCTCGGTCTTTTAAAACTCGTGTTCTTAAATTACTTCAGGATTAAAATACCTTTGATTTCTCCTACACCTTCCATCTTCTAAACTTAGGCATTTCTGTTGTTGTGCAAAGTTACTGCTTCACCAGTTTGTTAATAGAGTTTAATGAATAGTTTTTTACCTATTTTAGAATTAAAACTAGTTTTAAAGGCCTGTAATCTATTTCTTATAATTTTATAATTCATTAGGGTCAAGCCTAAGGCAATTTTGTCAACCAGGCAAAGAAATTGTTGCACTAGAAAGTCAGAGGTCAATGGCTGTAGGAGTCAGCAAATTTGTGCTGGAGTTTCCTTACATTAGCTTATTTCCATATTATTATTTACTTATTTTATTTACATTACTTAGATTGTCTTTGGTTTACCAAACTGTTCAGAATTAGGAAAGACTTAAATGATCCAGATTTTGCAAAGCTGATGAAACAAATTCAAGGTAATTAGGTGAAATATTGGCTTTATCCTAAGAAGCGAGGGATTTGGCTGGCATCCTGACGGCAGATTTTTGCTCTTGCAATGCCTGACTCAGCCTTGCAGTCTCTTCACAGACAGGAATGAATGTTTGCTCCCCAAACTTTCATTAAGGGAAGGTCTAGCAGCACTTGCCCTTGGCGCAGCATGAGGTGACTGGCCTTAGCTGAACTCCCTTCTAGCCTGAGTTCCTAAAGGATGCTTCACCCTGTAAATCCTTCGCATCGGGCTGAGACGGTATTCCCTTCATTCCCGGTCTCTAATTGTAACGTTTACAGAGCTGTTCCCTTGAGCTCATTTGTACGCCGCAGGGTACAGGACAATAAAAGCCAGCATCTTCCAGCTACGAAGAAAAATTGCTACCATGGAAGAATGTCTCTTGTAGTCACTGTGGCATAATCCCAGGGCCTATGGAAACGACACCGCAAAAGAAACCGGGATTAACCGTGTTGTTCCATCTGGAACTTGTGGGCAAAATTCATGCCTTGCCACAAAATCATTCTATATAACTACTTATTTATTTTAGGCTTATTCCAGATCCTGCAGCTCTAAGTGCAACCTTGAAAGCATGAATTGCATGTAACTCATTCAGCTTTCTCCTCCGTAGCCTGCACATGGCTTAAAATGATAGCTCTGGGAAGCAGAAAAGTGTGTCTATTTGTGTGTTAACTGAAACCCTGAAGTCCCCCATCCCCACGCTGTTAACTATTTCAGTGCTGATAATTTTAATGAAACATTTGGTCTCTGTGCTTATTTACAATTCCATGACAATTCAGCATCTCCTTCAATACCAACCTCCCCACTTCACTAATCCTCTCTCTTCTTCTCAGCAACTTTTGTGACAGAAAAATTATTTGCAAATGCCTGAGACATACTGGCATCAAAAAATGGGAAAGGAGAAAACTACTTCTATTTAGCAGCTCAAAAAACAGCAGAGCAGTCACTGTGCCAATCGCAATACATTTTTCCTCATTTAATTAAGAGCTCCATCCATTTACAGAAATCTGCTATACAATTTCAAAGGCTGCATCAAACAGTAAATCTAAGTCTGCCTGTATCTTGGGGAATATAGACCTTCCACACAACAAGCAAGGAAAGTTCCAATATCTGCAAATGAACCCCAGGTGTTTCCGCCCAGCCTTCAGTCACTGCAATTCCTCCTCAGTAATTACTGCTCAGAGACATCTTCAGTCAGGGAGTGTATTTTAACAGCATTAAAGGCCTTACATGAATCCCAGTTCCACAGAGACCTTCATGGGTTTGAATAGGCTTTAGATCAGGCACCAAATATACAGATTTGGGACTGTATTAGGACATAAAATGCTGTTTAATGTTGGATAGCACTTAAGTCACAAAACACGTCATGATGGGCAAATTTAGTATTTCTTCTCCTGGAAGTTCAATACCTTGAAAGAAAGTAATAATAAAAACGTGTGATATCCAAGTCAGGCATATAGCAATCTGACAGAGTGATACAGACACTAGTTGAAATAATGAAGAGATAGCAGTAACAGGTAGAACACTGACAGTAGGTAGTACTTCTGTTTCTAGACACATGCCAAAGACAGCCCGTTTTCAGAGTTAGAGGCTCTGATAATTCATTACTTTACTGACTTTACTTCTCTTATACAAAATTATGGCTATTTAGATACAACCCTTGTGTCCAGTTAATAGCAATGCCAAAGAATGAGAGTCACTCACTCTGTCATGGAATGACCTGGAATTTATCTCCGATTAAACAGCTATCACACACAAGGGGGTGTGGGATCCATGGACAAAGTACCTTAGACACCGACTTGGGGTCTGGGGCCTGAATTTCTGAAACTATGTGCCCTGGTTTTGGCTGGGGTAGAGTTAATTTTCTTCCTAGAGGCTGGTGCACTGTTGTGGTTTGGAATCAGTGTGAGAATAACGCAGGTAACACACTGGTGTTTCAGTTGCTGCTCAGTAGCGCTCATCCTCAGCTAAGGACTTCTCAGTTTCCCAGGCTCTGCCCACGAGCCGGTGCACAAGAAGCTGGGAGGGAGCAGGGCCAGGACTGGTGACCCGAACTGGCCGAAGGGATGTTCCACACCACAGACTGTCATGCCCAGTATAGAAACTGGGGGGAGTGGGTTGCTGCTCAGGCATCGGTCAGCACGTGTTGAGCAACTGCACTATGTATCACTCATCTTTTCTTGGGTTTTATTTCTCTTTTTGTTATTTTCCTTTTCATTACTGTTTTTACATTTTATTTCATTTTAGTTATAAACCTGTTCTTATCTCAATCCATGATTTTTTTTCTGATTCTCCTCCCCATCTCAGGGGGGAGGAGTGAGTGACTGGCTGTGTGGTGCTGAGTTGCTGGCTGGGGTTAACACACAACACCATGGAAACTTCGGGTGTGAATAGCATGGGGGCAGTTTATTACACTGAGATCACCCAAGCACATCCACAGAACTATGACCTTTAGGATACAATTCCCAAAGGCCAGTGAGGCAGGAGATACAGTCAGCGTAGCAGATCACACTACAGAGCTTGGGTAGCAACAGGTAAAAGCTGGAGAGATTTATAGGCTGAGGTTAGATAAACACCTTTTAAATACTTTTAGGTCAGATTTACTTTAAGTCAGCCAAATCTCTCTAGGCGGAAAATCTGGCTTCCTTGTGAAAAATCTTGATTATAGCAGAACCTAGAACACCAGGAGAACATCCTTACCCTAATACTACAGAATAGGATCAAAGACCAAAAGAGGAGAATAAAGGAAGAAATAGTTCATATGAGACTATAATAAAAATATGAAGATGACACCTCTTCTTCTCTTCACCCCCCCACAACCCCCCTTCAATATGGGTGAATGAACATATGGTTTCTTCTATCCCCCACAACATTCACCAGCTTCCAATTCCATTTTCAACTCCCAGCAGCCAATTATCAGGGTAACAGGTAGAAGGGAAGCAGAGACAAAGGAGGTAGGCCAGTTTAATTAACACGCAGGCAAGCAGACATTTATTTTAGTACTCTGGTCTCTTCTGAAGAGACAATGCTCCTGCTATCAGAACCTATTAAAAATGCATTTATTTCATATATTCTCATAGTACTCTCCATAAGGAAAATAATTAATTATGGTGCATATTTTGTGAATGATTTATAAAGTGGCACTCCTTCAGATTTATGATCTGAAACACAGGTTCTTGTGGAAGTGCAGCACTACTTAATATTATAGGAAACTTAAAATGGTTAAAAACATTTTTCTCTCATTATCTGACACTGAGAAACAGCTCTTCTGCCTCTCTCAGGTACCTCCACTCATCAGCACTATGGACACCAAAACCTTTCTTCCCCCAGCCCTGGGGGAGGGGGGTGTGTGGGGAAAAAAATAAAAGAATTATTGCATGAAATGTTGAAGGGCAAACTAACAGGCAATTTGCAGTATCTGCCTTTGAGTGGGAGGTGCTAAGTTCAGAGAAAGGTAAGGCAGACCCTCTGGTGCCCCACAAATATTTCCTCTTGCAGCACTTGGATATCAGGGATTCTCCAGCCCCAAGCGTAGCTAACTTATTTTGAGTCTATCCCAGTCATCCTGATGAAGCAGACAAAGCAGCAAGAAAGAATGGAGATGGCATATGGAAGGAGGAAAATGTGTATTTTACTGAAGAAGCATCGATATGCTCTTCCTTCAAGGTACACAGTTTGAAAAGGGTTTTCTGTTCAAAGAGCATTTCAGGCTCACCTTGCTGAACTGCTCATTGCCAGCCAAAAAAACAACCAAAAAACCAAATAAAGCCACCCCCCCCCACCCAGAAACTACACTCCCAAAACAAGAAAGCTTAAGCTTTCTGAAAGTCAACGGCAAATATCTGCCTTTGTGCACTTCCACTTCTCTGTTCAGACCAATTTTGCAGTTTAAACATAATTTAAAAGCTTGCTGCAGTGATTCTGCTATGGTCAAGCATCAGGATATACTATAAAGCATGACACACAAAATATGTAAGTAGAAGATTAAAAAAACCCCACAAACCTATCGGCAAACCTGCTCCTCTGGGGTCGCTGAGAAGGTGGCAGACATGTGTGACCACTGCTCTGGTTAAAGCACTGAAAAGGGGTATTGAATGGTTGGTCTAAGCTTGCACTGGATGCATCCCCCAAAGCTACATCCTAAACACAAGCTCATTTCTACAGTCCCTGCAAATTGCTTTGTGTTCCAAAGGGGCTCGAGCTAAACCCAGCCAACGTGTTTCCTCACTGGCCACGGGCTTGCTAGAAAAAAATACTGATTTGTACTTCCTTTGTGAGGTGTGTTCTTCAAGTCAAAGGAAAAAGTCCTATCACACGAACCCTTTCTAGATAAGCGTAGCGAGGATCTATTCCACATCATACAGCTAACATAGCATGAAATTTGAGGCAAAATGTAGGTGACTTGCCAGTGTCTAGAGATGCCTACAGCTCTTCCGAGTGGGTTTCAGATACATTTCTAAAGCACACAGAAATCCAGGGATTTTGGTCCAGGCTACAAAAATCACAAGAGTAACAAAAGGGCATCTCTTACAGCCTACACAGAGCAACTGTAATTCCAGTCTTCTTGAGTCTTGTGATTTCAAGGGGAGTGAGTCCAGGTTGCAGCACAAAGCTCACCCCTGAGGGCCACTGAAAATTAGTGGGTGTGAAGGGGAACAGTCGGCCTTCTCAACCCTTTATCTTTAATAAAAAAGAATGCAAAAAATAAAAATGTTTTTAATGCAAAAATCTTTAAGCGAGAAGTACATATCAGAGAGAGAACAAATCACAAAAATGTTTCATTGTAATGGGAATTACTGAGTTGATTGAATTTTATCTTACCTAACTTCTATTTTTTTTTTATAAAATTTTCACCTTTGAAGGCAAGTGACAATAGAAATAGGTGTTGACGGAAAAAAAAAGAGCAGAGATTGCCTTACTGGGGCCTACAGCTCAGGCACTGCACAGTAAAAGTAATCAAAACCAGTTACGTACACACAGGCATCTATCTGGTACCAGTCAGAAGTGAAAGAGATCCCATACAACAGCATGTGACATATATCACATACGAATGAAGAACTATTGCTTTCATTTAGTCACAGAACTTCTGAAATGCTGAACATAATTCTACCACGATTATTCTTGCTGCTACATTTCTTCTTCCTCCTATCAGTAATTGTTATTTTTATACAATCGCCCTCTGAAAAGTGTTTCAAAAACCTAAAGAAAACTGAGTTCATTTGTGCATCATTTCCTCAGCTATTTTTGCTTCTACTCCTAATGTCCCAGCCTGTCTGTTCACAGATCCTTCAGCATGTATTGCCAGGGTAAAAATCTGTGTCCTCTGGGTTCCTGCAAGAATCAGCCAGCGCTAGAACAAAAACTGTTTAGTTTCACTCAGAATCAGGACAGGTGACTCTGAGCTTCCTGGACGACAGCCTGTTCCTGAATGCCTGAAACACCCCTGCGTACGATGTGCATTATAATGAGAACACGACAATATCTATCCCACACAGGGCTTCGCAAGCATGTACTGATCAGGTGCAATCATCCATGCTATTTGATCAGAGAAGGAAATGCTAGTAGAATGGCAGAGATTTAAATTGCTTACAAACATTTAACTTAAAAATTCAGACAGTGTCAGAGCTGTAACCCCTCCATACCAGAGCAATCCAGTAACAAGACTAGCCAAAGCCTCATTAGTTTTAAGGTAGAGCTTGATACACATATGGATTTCACGACGTAACTGCCTAACGGGCAGAACTTGAAAAAGTTCTAGTCCCATGCTTTGTATCTTGCAGATCTAATAATTCAATGTCTTGAGACTTGTTATTTTTCATCTATCAGCAGTAACTGGTTTTTTATGGACTCCTTGACTGTATCCACTGTTACTAAGTTTTTAAGCATAACTCTAGCCTTGACACTCACATCTATGTCTCTCAGCAGCTTCACCCTAGAAGAACCTGATCCTCCTAGAATACTCTGATATACAATTTGGTGCCTTTGTCCAGAGTTTTAAATATCTATCAATTTCAGCACGCAATCATTTTGGGATATATAACTAAGGCATTGTGATGATCTCTTACCATCACAAGATACCCCATCAGGGACAACTAACTTCAAATCACACCTTGCAAATTTAAAGAAGTGTTATTAAGAGAATACATTGAATATTAAGAGATGCGTAAATCACATGATTAGAGTACAGTTATAGGAATGAAAACTTTCCAATATTTTATGACTACATTCTAAACCAAACTAAAATTGCCTAGAAAGAAAATATTCTTGGTAATGACAATGCTTTTATTAATGTTAGATTTATAAACTTAAAGAAACTGTAGGACTGCAAGGGTCAAGCACTTCATTACTGTGTGCAGTCTTAATGCTCCTGCTACTTTACAGATAGAGGTATTATCTTCATGCAAGGCCTTGTTCTAACTTAACTGCTTTTTCCAGCTTGGCCATTGACCTGCTGAAAATCCAGTAAGGTTTAGTAATAATAAAGGGTCAAGTGTTTTCATGCAGAGTTTAATGGAGACTTTTAGACAATTTAACACGCCACAATGATGCCATGAACGGCAGCCCAGCCATCTCAGCTCTGCTTTTTTATTAACCGTATTTCTAACCGGCAGCATTCTACTGGTTTCTGAGCATACAAGAAAACCACACTGACATCTTCTATTATGGCATCAGGTGATAATACAGCTTGCTGATTTTTAAAGACCCTTATGCACAGAAGATTAGGGAGAATACTTGATAAATTTAGTGTTTGGCCCTTCAACAGGCTTGTAAATATTTACACGCAAAATAATACGTTGATACAACATTCCTATTAAAATCCATAGCAACAACTAGAAATAACTTATGATATTTCTGTATTTGGAGCCATTTATGGCACATGGGACCTTTGTAATGCCACAGTTCCTGGACAATCTGTCAATTTATGTTTTGAAGTCTGACATCAATTTTTCTATGGAAAGGTATGAATATAGCAGCTGCCAGTCCTCAACCAGCAAAGGCAATCCGACCTTTTTAAATAACTGGCTCTGTCAAGAAACCAGGGAACTGTAAGCCGTTATAGCAACCAGAGTTCCTAAAAATATACGTAATTCTACCTCCAAATGGGATATTACTTCACACCGATATCCAAATACCAGGGTAAACTAGGAATGCAAAGAACCACAAGGGAGTACCATTCAGGAACCATTGCTGAGACAAATTCCTGATCCCATTAAAATCAGCTTTGTTGTTGATTACACCGGTGTGTAGATTCCATCTGCACCGTGCTCCTTACTCCTTTATGTTCCCTGAACAAAAGGGTTGGAACACAGCTGGCCTCTGCACAGCTGACTGCATCTCCCGCTCCACGTTGTGGCTTATTTACACTGGTTAATATCAGAAACGTGTACCACAGCTAGTTACAGCAGTGCCATGAGAACCGCAGGCCTTACCGCTTCCCTGCTGGAGGCTGTGGCAGAACCGAATGAATTACGGAGTGGATGTGCTCCTGAACACGACTGCACACTTGGAGTAAGTGATACACTAACAACTGAAACATCACTTTATCCATTTCTAGCAGTATGATGTCTGCACTGGTATGAAGAATTAAACAAAGGAACTCCCTGGATGCGCACAGAGATTTTTGATGCCTGCTACCATTTCTCTTACTGTAATTCTTGCACTCTCTTTTCCCCCTTCACATAATCACCGTGTTATAACTTGGCTCACCTCTTCTCTCAGCTACAAATAAGCAACTGTAAAATCAATAAGACGACCTCAAAAAAGAAGAAATTATATCTATTTGCTTTGACCTCCCATCTACTAAGAACAAACACACATTTCCAATATAATCAGCTAATCCTGATGTTTCACAAGCACTTTCTCCAAACCCATTTCTATTCTGACAGCAGTGAAAAGGTTAAGAAAGAGATCATGTCAGCTTATCCGACTACTCAAGGTTTTGCCAGTTTGGATCACAACCTTAACACTATTATTTAAATGCGGCTTTTGTATTTTATTACATACAAAGCAATTGTATTTGCATTTACAATGCACCATAATTGTAAGAATATGACATTGCTCTGATGATAATGTTCATTGATCATTCATAATGCAGTGGGCTCATGCCATGAATCATGACATTCTTATCACCGCTCTCATTTTACTTGCTATTAGATGGCTTTATTTGCAGACTGATGCTTTAAACCCACATTTTTAATCTCTGGATGGTATAAAATGCTTCTTAAATCCCTTAATGTACATCGCTATATACTTTCCCAAAAGTGAGCTATTGTCTAAGTCCTCATTAAGTTCTTATAATAATAATGGTTCTATCTTGAAACACGGAAGTTTTGTTGATGCAAACTAATGCCAAAGGTGGCCAGGTATCTTCCTCAACAATACGTATTGCAGACATGTTTGTTACAGAGTTTGAAGAAACCAAGAATTTCTACATTATGGTATATCTCAACATTCCAGTACTGTTTTTCTCTTAAATTGGGTAGAATGATCGAATATCTACATTTTTCTTGGGTAGCAGGTTCACGGTAAGAAACAAACAAGACCCCCAGAGCCAAACCAAAATGCTGATTGCTCTTGTGGACTGGAACCATATGGTGTTTTCTTTCAAAGGAGACTACAGTTAAATTGCATTTTTTAAGCGTGCTGCAGCAATCACTGAGTTCAGACAATCCCTAGCCACACAATGCCCAAATAGGTGAGCCAGCTCTCTGTGTTGGTTTGTTGGTTTTTTTTTTTTCTTTCAATTTACTTCTTCCATGCTTGCATGCTGGGCCAGCGTGCTCTAGAGTATTTGTTATACGAATGCTCAGTGTGGTGAACCTCACTGAAGTGCTCAGTAGCATGCTGACACGGCTGCAGAGACACGTCCCTTTAGTCTCCCAGGACGCACTATGAATTAGCCGAAGTGCGGACCTTGGTGGATCACAGAACAGGTGAACTAGCAAACACCACAAGGATCTCAGAACGAGTTACACAAACCACAGCTGCTGTTAGGTGTCACATGTAGATTAACTGTAATGTTAACATGTCCCACGGTAAGACAGGAAACAAACGTGCTCTTAGCGAAATACTCTTCATTTTCAGGCAGACTGACTATTAACAGTAACCCCCCACCCTACCAAAAAAACCCTCACAAACATTATGTTTTGCAGGAAGTCTTTCCTCTGTCCAAAAATAACTTTGACCAGCTCTACATATAATGATTGTCTATGTTACGCAGTACAAACATTGGTAGCTTAGTCCTTCCATTCATCAAGAAATTCGGCTGCCTGAGAAAAATTTGTTCAAGAGAAAAATCACCACAGCGTTTAGCAGAAGATGAAAAAGCAGCCTACCTTTGATGAAACAGAAGACTAAATTCTATCAGCATGAATGAAACAACTTACAATAGTTATTCCATAAAGAGGAAAAGATGGTAAAAACATTGAATGAAACGAGATTCCTTCACTTGTTTTTACTTTTACTTATTCAAATATGCTCACAGACTTTGATGAGCATCTGACTTTAACCTGGGAGTGAACCGTGTATTCTGGGACACACTGTTTGCTAGTAATAGCTCCCATGCTAACAGGGCCAAGCACAGCTAGGCAGATCCTGTTCTCTACTTTTATTTGCATTTCTGACAACCAGTCTTGGTACACTCCAGCAATTACATGATTTCCTTACACCATGCAATTTACTTGTACGACTCGTTTTTTTAGAAAGTCAATAATACAAAGCTTTTGAAATATTCAGAAGTGCAGTGTTTGGATTTTTGCCTTTTAAACGACTGGTTGACACAGGGGCTATACATATCTCCGCCAGCTGCAAGACGGAAAAAAGATGAAAAGGAATTAAATTCTAAAGCTATACGTACAACTTACTGATTTACACAGTGTGGTTTTGATTAGGGTCTATGAAGTTCAAAATTCTTTTTCTGGGGAGCTCGTATTTGCTTCCATGCGAAGATAGCAGGTGGAAGACAGTGAGGCAGCAACACAGGGATACATCTCACAGAGGGAAGGGTGACGCAAAGATCCCAGTTGTGGAAGCCTATAAACACTACTTTCAAATGAGCTCTGGATCTGTTGCAAATCTTCCCAAAGTTCTCCATTAGGGCTCCGCAGTTACAATTACATCTCACCTACAGAGTGTCTGTGGCTCTGGGCTCACTGCTGATAAAAGCCAAATGCATCTGCAAACCCCCCTGTTTTATAGCCTGCAAAATCCCATTTTTCTTCCTATCGCTCTCAATTCCAGATATCCGGAGTCCACTAAAGGAGTTCTTCTGAATGTAATGTTGTTTTCTTGAGGGTCAGACTGATAGGCTAGCAGTTAAAAAAGATGCTCCTACATTTTTATATTACTCTTGTAGAATAATATTGCTTCTTTTAGAGGGAGCAGTGTTTCTGGAAACAGCCATGGAAGTAAGCCAATGCTTTGGGATCTGTGGGATATCAAAGTTAATAAATGAATTTGGAATCATTTGCTGTATTCTTGTTGCAGGAAAAGAATGACACTATGCAGTGCTGTAGACATCCATGTAGCTGGTGATCCTCAACAAAATTTCTCTCTATATATGATGACTTTTGATGAAAGTACTAAGACAAGCACCCATGACATTTCATGCAAGTCTTCAGTAATTAAAATTCGTGTTAATGTTTTAATAGTCAGCATAAAAGCTGAGCGGGTAGAAAGCTCCAATAAAATCACTTTGTAGAGTAAGTAAGTATATACAAAATGAATTGTTTTCGGTAGTGAGTACTGGAGTCTAGATAGGCCTTTATGCCATTGGATTACTTTCCCCACACCATTATATTTATTTTTCTATCACACTGAGCTCTATAAACAACTAGAAGATAAGAGTAATCTCTTCATCTTCTCCAGTAGCATTATTTAGCTTATACAATTCCCAGAGACTCCAGCCAAATCCAAGTCATGGGTATCTGAATGCGACAGCAACAGAGGCAATCCCATTAACGAAGAGTTTAAAAAAAGTAAAGCTTTCAGCTCGAGATAAGGGGAAAGAATGAGGAAATTATGCAATCCGCAAAAGATCTCATCCTGGGTTCACAGTAGACCACACATTCACTGGTTTGCAGCGTAGGACTATAACAAGCAGATGCTCCGGTCTCTCAGGCTGCGCACCTGAACTGTGCCAAGCAACACCTCCCGTTCTGCTTTGTTCCCTCTGAACTGCCCAGTCCTACAATGGATAAATGCCTCTCCAAGAACAACGCAGATCGTGTTTGCACTGCGAGATAAGCGCTCACCACCTTTCCTAATTCAAACACACTCTGCCATTTGAATAAGCAATTCCAAAAAGCTACCTTAAATAAACAAGGACATGAGCCCTAGGTGATATCATTGCAATCACATTGAAAGAAATATTCTTTTTCCAGTGGCAGTTTTGGGTGCAGAGTGTGGTATCCCATTAAGAGCAAGCGCAGGAAGGAAGAAAGAGAGATTTAGTGGCAACAGGACGTGCTGTTTAGTTGAAAGTGCTGTATCTGTTTGCATTTATTTTTCCAATAATAATAGTGGGGAAAACATTGTAGCTGAGGAATTATGTTTGCATTATAGTTTCTTTTCTCTAACCATAAGACTCATTGAATTGTACCACGGAGGCTTAATTTTTCACTGCGATTTTCTTTTTCACAGTTTGCAAATTGTCTATTTATAATTACTTTCAATTAACTCAGCCTTAGCCAATCAGCAGACCATAAACTCAACTTAAACAGTTATGAGCTGTTCTTTGTGATGAGAATTTATCCTTACATTAAGTGTTAGTTCATTAGAAAACCTGAGCTCAGGGAATTGCAGCAGCTAAATACAAGTTTTATATTCACAGCAACTCAGATCTACTCAAATGTTCAGACTTTTCCACTGCAATTATCAGTTTAACTGTGAGGCCACTGATAACTGTTCTGAGCACGTTCCATTTGGATCCCTGGTAAAATGTTCACACACACACAAAAAAAGACAACAAAGAACATGGTGAAAAATGAGTGAGAATAGACATGACTACAGAGTTGACCATAGCACAGATATGTGGCTTAACATCAGCTGCATTCTTGGGTAGGCTTCAGAAAGTGGTCTTTTTCCCAAAGCCTTAACAACATACCCAAGCATACGTCAAAATATTAAGCCCAACTATGAGTTTTATAAAGCTGTGAGGTTGTAGTCTGACTCCCAGGAAGTAAAAAATTTTCACCCCTTGATTCAAGCCAACGACCAAAATCATCAGAGGAAGTCAACACTTTACAATACTCATTTTGGAGAGCAGGTAGATGGGACACAAAAAGAATACCAGCTCACCTGCAATGAGGAAGATGTTCAAAATGAAACAATAGCAGGAAGTAACACTACTTTAAGATGCTGGATCATGAGTATCTAACCAGGAAAATGTAAGAGACTTACAAACATTTAACAGCCCACACTGCTAGAACTCTGGGAATAGAGGGATTTATTCACGTCAGATAGGACTGTCTGGAACCAGCACCATCAGTGCAGCAGCATTGACCAGAACCAGCCACCTATTGAAGGGTGATTTCCAAGACACCTTTGTATCAATTTAGGATTCACCACTAACGACATCACCTTTGGGGAATCTAGATCCTTAATGTCACATTTACTAATAGCAGTATAATTCCCCATTCTCAGTTGCTTAGAAAGCAAAGTAGAAAACACTCCCTCTCAGTACAACAGAGCTACATATATAGCAATAATGAAAAAAATAACATGCTCAATGAAAAGCATATCAGGGCACATACCATTCTAACAAGTGAAAAAGAAATCCAGGTAGTACTCAGACTGAGGGGGTCCAAGCAGAGCTACTCTGCAAACAGTCATCCACCTTAATACGTTAAGTGTGCCACGCCAAGCTGCTCAGACAGCTGTGGTGACCACCTCAGAAAAGGACAGCTTCCTCTGTCAGCGTAAGCTCCTGACAGTTCAGGTATGCACAGCAAAGCCAGAGCAGGCACACAACGCTTTCTGTGCCAGAAGCCCTCCCAGCCCAGAGCGGTGTGCAGCCGCTGGCATCTGCCACCGTTTGATACAGCAGAAATCAGTGAAAAAGTTATTATTTGCGTCAACAGCTATGCTTAGGTGAAGAAGAATGTCCATGACAGACGAGGATTTTAAATAGCCTGCTTCGTCATAATAATGTGAAGGTACACTTCTAGGTATATATATTTTAAGTGATCCAGAGGAAAAAAAACTGGAAGCCACAACCACAGTGTAAATCATCCACCTTAACAACCTGTATTACACACAGCGAAGCATCATCAGCTCAGCTGAACGGTGATGGAGGTGACGTAAAGTCTTTCTAAGCCCTAGCTGACTGTTTAAATGGAACCAAGCCCAAAAGCACAATCGGGTGCACCGGAGGGTTTGACTGTACATCTCAACTAAGCCATTCCACAGCTCCTGATACGCTGCTACACTTCAGGTGACTGCAACTGAAGTCAGGTACTGCGAACTTTAAGCTGAGTTATGTTAATTAATTAGCTTCTTTTATTTAAATTCATGGAATAGTGTGTATGTGCTTTTAATGACGGTATTAATAAAGTCAGCTTGAGCTCAGTAGGCAAACTGGTAGTTTATCATGCATCTGAAGCCATCTGACACACGTATTAAACAAACGAGTCACAAGATCTGGGCTATAATGCAGTACTTCACAAACGAAGGGATTTTGTTTGTTTTGTTTTAATTTAGTTGTTGATAAAAGCACAGAATTTCTTAATATTTGTCTTCTGTTCCGATAAGCTCACTGTCCCCTGTGAGCAGCAACACCATCCAAACACACACCATATCTGACATATTTCACATCACAGTCAAATAAGCAACAAATGTCAGAGAAGATTGATTTCTTCCCTGCCACACTAGTTAATTCACGGACTTTCATTTTCCTAATAAATGTTTCACACACACATACATCCCCACCCCAGATGAATGTATCACTTGAGCCTTCCTCAACTTGAGAATTCTTGAAAAAGACCCCACATCAGTCCAAACTCTTGCATCCTTCGAAGGCACAGCCAAATAACAGGCCAATGCTGTAAGTGGCCACAAATTGTCATAGCACCTTCTTGTATGTCCCATACATGTTTTCCCATTTCTAGCCACCACCCACCCTCTGCAGCGCTCGCAAGACACCACAGTGCATCTGCACTGGCCCAATCTGACTTCTGCCATGGGCGAACTCTTGTCCAGCCTGGCCTTTCTTTCCTGAATACACCACTGTGGACATACCTAAGTGAGGATATAAGACGGATCCACAGAATTGCAAGTCAGAGCCTCCACAGGCATAAGCTAACACAAGCCCCACGGGTTACAGCAGTGGCTTTACACCAAAGATGTGCTTAGTCCCTTCCTCTGAACAAGAGGGTATTGTTTCAAGGAGAGCTCCAAGCAAAACTCAGACTGACCGTGGCCTATCAGTTTTGGTGGTAACATGTCTCAGGCTGAAATGGGAGCTTATATCTGAGTATTAAATAGAACAAATTATTTTTTTTCTCTCTATTTATAGACCATTGTTCTTTTTCCCCTTTTAGTGTCAGCGTGGATGTTTGGATAAGAGTTCTAGTAACATTGCCTCACAGCAATGCAAGAACTTAAGAATATCAGTTTATTATGTGCTTGTTGGATCTCTGCATACAATGCACCTTCTTGCCCTATTTATAAAAAAAAAGAGGAGGAGAAAAATGACCTCTTTCTTGAACATAAACACAGGGTAATAACCCCAGACTGAAAGAAACAGAAGGAATTGGTAATAGCCTTTTGTGATGCCATAGTTGGCAACAGTAAAAGACGCTTGCAAGATCAGAAACCTAAATCATATGAGAAATCATATGTTAAAACTGTACCTTAGAACTTCCACTACAGTCATGGAGCTCTGTAATAACTTCATGTTGTCTGGTATTTTCAGAGACATAATGATTTAGTCTGTGTAGGAGAGTCAAGAAATCATTACAAAAGGGATAGCATCAGACATTAATGAAGAACATGCATAAACCTGGTAGATTAAAGAGATGCTTAACTACAATTTGGTGAGAGCTTGGGGACATGTGAAGGAAGATATCAGGAGCAATTCATCAGCAGAGAAGGATTCAAGCATATGGAGACTTTGCGTTGAAACAGGCACCAAAATGCCTAATGGTGTTAAAAGAAGATTATTCTGTCAGTTTGACTGACTGTTCACTACCTTTCCAGAAACAACCAGCACAACAAGACTTTCAGGGGTGGTACTAGGAGTGGATACATGAGCAAAGATGGAAAACGGGATGTGGGAAATATGAATAGCTGTGACAGTGCCTTAATTCTCTTCTGCAGGTAGTAGAGAGATGGAGGAAAAATGGATCTGAAATACAGTGGAGGTAGAAGATAGGTTAGGAAATCTCCATTCTCAGGTATGCTGTACTGTTTCTTACCACACTTTTTTGCATGCAAAGGAGGAATGTCAATTGGGATGAGCCAATTTTTGACCCAAACTACACTCCTATGCAATGAACATATACAGGGCACACTAACACCTTGACCCTACAC
>NW_010419479.1:480-26633 GCF_000710305.1 Buceros rhinoceros silvestris | reverse complement strand
CCTTGCCCTCACACGACTATCCCCCCCTGCCTTGCTCAGCCACACGAGCTATCTTCTCACAAAAGTAACACACTTCCACAACTCCTACGAGACTGGTCTGATCCCATCTTTCCCCTTCAAGACCCAGCTTGTCTCTGATGCCCTCTGTCTTGTATAAGTACAAAGGAGTTAAAAATAACCCCAAATCACGGTGTCTTATGCCAGGGTATCAGTAAACCACGAGGCAGAGGACTGGCCCTTTGGCGAGTCTGTTCCACTCTCATGCCTCCCCACCAGGCGCGCACAGGCTGAAGGCTGAGTCCATCAGTGAGGGTTTCCCCAGGCCTCTCCTTGGCTCTTGGCTTCAGCTGCCCCTCTGGCACGTCCGTGGCAACCCCTGCTCCAGTCACTCAGAAGAGAGGTAGGATGCTGGCTTGCAGCTGCAGCCCACTTTGAGAGGAAAGCACTTCAGAAACTTTTTGAAATACCAACGAGCACTTGGGAAACACCAACAATTACTCAATGAAGCTGGCAGTGGATTTTCATCCATTCCACAACTGAAAAAATAAAGTCAATCTAACATTGCTTAAGGTTATACAAAATTTCATCTTTGTTATCTAATATTCCCTCCACACTCGCACATCCACAAGATTCTTTTTTAAAAGAAAAAACCATATTTTTCCATTGAATCAGAAAAAAGAACAGTACTTTTTAGAAGGGCCTATATCCTGAAATCTTCAGAGGAAAAGAAAAAAAAAAAGAAATTAAGTAACAAGAATTAACAAGTAGTTTTTTTTTTTCCTTTCAGCAAAGGTCGGCAATCCCACAGCAGCAAATTAATCCCAATTAGTAATGATATCTTGTCTTGATATATCACGACACTTTTGATTTACTGTGTTTCCAGGATGCAGGCAGCAAATGTTAATGATTCAGTTTGCTGGAGATTTATACTCCTGCTCATTTCCCATTTGCTGATCAGTTGCAGCTCGTCAAGACTTGGCTCTTCAACTAACGAACTGACAGCCTCACAGGAATAATGGTGTGCTCTGTAAGCTTCATTTTTTTTCATGCCATCTGCAAAAATGCAGGTTCCTTTCTGAAAAAATATTCCTGGCAGCCAGGAAGAAGTGATTATGATCATATAAATGTCACTTGTAATTTGTATTTCACTTGTTTAATAGTGTTATCACTAAATTATGGTTCCTATAAAGAACAAAACTAATGATAGTAAACTCAGCATTTTTAGAGTAAACTCATGAAGGGAAGCAAACCTAGTTTTGTTCATTTCTATAAAATATTCTAATAGAAATTGTGTATTTTTACATTATGATTTATCTGCTCAGCTGGTCTAGCCTGAATTAGAGCTACACAGAATGTTTCTCCGGAGGCTTGTGCAGGCAGTAAACACCACTTTTCTTACACACACTAAATGCAAACCTCTTTCAAATCTGTTGCAAATGGTGTACCAAAGGTGTGGGGAAATCTTCAGTACTTCTATTGCTATAAGGGTTTTATGACAGATTATTCTGTGAAATGGTTTGTTATCTAATTGCTGCTTACTAAGAAAGTTTGGTAAACACCTAGCTGAACTTACTAAAAGGAAGATCACAGTAACTTTCATACAGAGTTCGTGCCACACCATGCTTGCACTTAAGCAATGCTTAAATCAGCAGTAACGATGACATCCCTGAAAATCTAGCTAAGGGAAATGGAAAACCTCCCACTACGTGATGTTACAAAAAGACCAGATTTTCTACTACTACAGAACTCAGTGAAGTTCTTACAGATTGCACCAGAACAGCATCTGCTCTGAGCTCCGGAAGTAGCCTGTATTCTTTAAGTCTCAATTTTTTGTCTGGATATTCCACAGATTTCACCCCAAAGCACAACAGAACTAAGGGTCACTTTCCCAACTGCATTCATGGCATTTCTATTTCATGATTTAAGAAAAAAACTGCCTTCAAACCCCCAAAACTAGCTTCTGCGTATGTAAAACAGAGTTAGAGGGAAAGTTTTTTATGGAAAGTAAATGAAAAGTAGCTTTTCCTTTTTTTTTTTCAAAGGTAAAAATATCTGATAAGCTCCCCACTCCCCCCAACAGAAAAGAAAATTGTTTCCCTGAATGCAGCCCAAACCAATACAACATTGCTGCCCTGCTATAAACAACTAATTACAAAGTACTAATCTGCAGAGTCTGTGTCTTGCAGCTGATCAAATAGTCCAAACACCAGTTTGTCTGCGTTAAGCAAAGCAACAGTCAGTTAAGGGTGAACGGTGTTCCTCTGGCCCTGCTGAAGGCTGACTGGGTTTAAGAGGGGACTGGTAAAAGAGAGACAGAGATTGAGAGAGGGAAAAGGAAATGTCAGAAATACAGCACTTGCTAGAAAGGCAACTTTAAACCTCTGTAGTGTGGCACTGACATCAAGCCAGCTGCAAAATTATAAATAATAACTTCAAGCAATGCAAGTCATGAAGCAGCTTGAGCTGCTGGGATCCCCCAAGCAGATGGCCTGACACAATCAAACTGTGCATCCTTCAGAGAATATGCAAAGTTTCAGAAAAGGGGAATCTGCAATTGTAGGTTTTTTCTGGGAAATGACTGCTCTGACTACTTCACTGAAGATTGATGCACTGTGCAAAACAAGTCTGATACAGATGTACTTGACATGCCATAGGACAATGGTTTCCAACATTCTGCATGTAACGCCACATCTGGCAAAGCCCTGGATAGCATGAGATGCCCTCCAGTCAGCTGCTCTCACCGTAACCCAGAGTGGAGGTTGAGCTGCTGCAAATCCTGGTCTCCTAAAAAGACCAAGTTCTGCTGGGAGTTTCCTCCCTTCCCTCCCCCATCGGAATTTCACACAGTGTCAAACCACTGCAGCCAGTACGGTTTACAGTAAGGCATCCACTGCAGATTGTTCCAAACAATCCCCAGGACAGGGGCTGGGGAAAGTACTGCTGTATGCACGTGTGCGTAAAAAAGTTTTAAACCACGTGTAAGTGAATGGCAGGGTGGTTTTACAGCTCCTCATGGAAGGAGGGCAGAGATTTGCCATGAAAAGAGAAAGAACCCAAAATACTAAGCAACACGTACCACGTACCTTTCAGGAAACGTGTCCTTTGAAATTATTGCTACAAGAGCGCTCCTACGATCTGTACAAGCAGAAAGCTCAGGAAAGGAGATCATATCATGGATGAAGACACACTACATGGAGTATGCTATATCGCTTACGTAGGTAGTGTTAAAATCTCTGCAAAGGCACCATGGGATGGGAGTAGTTAACACATTTTGAAAATATATATTTTTAACCTTTTTTCATGTGCTGAAAACCAGACTGGAGCTATTCCTGCCCAAGAGCATTCATAGGACATGGTTTTCTTCCAGGAAATACTACAAACCTTATACAAAACTTAGCTCAGCTTGCTCCCCACCCACCTTTAAAAAAAAAAAAAAGTAGAGAAATCTACTAATATTCCAGGTCCTCACACTTAGAAGCTAAACAACAACAAAAAAGAAATGTATGTAACTTTAAAAACTCCAGCTTTTTGTATAACAAATTAAATATACATGTAGACTGTGGTACATACTGTATTTAAAGAGATAGTTCATGAGAAAAAACATCCCACGCCCCCAAAAAAAAACCCCAACCAAAACCAAAACAAACAAACCACACACAGGCCTCTGATGAAACGGTTTTTAAATTGGATTGCCCATTCAAGGAAAGAAAACTCAAAGTAGAGGGTGTCTGGAATATAAAATATATCCATTTAAAAACAGTGTATCTTATTTACAATTTACCCCCTGCCCCTGCAAACCATTTAGGTTTTTTTTAACCCTGCAAAGAACTGTAAGATAAAGTGGTTTCGGTGTAATTCCTGACCTGTCTTGTGAAATAAAAAGCTCCCGATATTCCTTCCAATTCTGCCTTTGAGGACAAAATTAAATTTAATTTTTAACATAAAATGTTCAAAATGTTTTAATGGAAATATCAACTGAAGACTGCGAAATACCCTTTAAAATAATCTAAATTAAATATCATTGTCCTTCCTTCAAGGCACTACCTTTAATTGATTTAATCTTAAGTTGTTTCTTCCTAGCAGAGTAATTGCCATTGATTCCAATTAATATGCAGCTGGTCTTACTCTATAATTAATTACTGGCCAATTTATTTCTTTCAGATCAGACTTTTTGCTGTGGCCGTTATTTGTGCTTCTGGGATACTGTATGGTAAGCACAGGAACTCTTGCATTACAAGGCTGGGTGAGACTTCAGCTATGGCCATACCCAGTATCTTTATGGGCTTGGAGTCTTGTGCAACACAAAGATCTGAGAAGATGATGTGAGTAGCCTCTCTGTGCAATAAATACAGAGGGTACTCACACAGGAGTAGAATTCATAAAGTTCAGACCACTGCAGAGCACAGTTTGAGAGCAGACAATAAGCTCTGACGGGAGGAATTTATCTTAAATCTTGTCCTCTACACAGATACCACCCTTGGAGAGGTACTGGTGTCAAACTGGCATTCTAAGCCCTTGCCACATCAGTGAATAAAACATCCTCTTTAAAAAGATTGGAGTTGGGGAAGGAGATAGTCCTGTTCCTTTCCCATTCAGTGATTAGAGCACTTGCCAGGATATGGGAGACTTGGTTTCAGCCTGAAGAGACTCAAAACCACATCCGCAAAAGTGGATAGGCCATGCTCTAGCTTTTGCTTCTCAGTATTCCGCTGTTTCAGGACCCATTTCAGCTCTTCACACTCCATCCTGGCCAGGTATCTTAAGATCTGAATAATCAGTGGCTATTATTCTCTCCACGTAAAGTTACTCTCCCCATGCACAAGTCTTTTCGCCAGTCATGTACAGCAAGATATCCCCAAACCCCTTCCTAAACCTTCAAGAGGTGCTAAGCCTCTGGCCTGCTGATCAGTGGAAACCGTGCTTCTGCTTGGCGGCAGCTTCACATATGCATGCAGGGTTGATAATGTATCTAGAATTAGCCACAAGAAGTTATTCCACTTTTGGAACTTGGGCTACTGGAGCACACAGGGTTGAGCTGTTTCTAGCACACGCTACATTTCTTTTCCTGCCCATAAAAGCTTTTTTGTTGCCAACACTTCAGTGTTTTCCCTCCCTTACTCGATTCTCACTCATCCTCAGATTTCCTGTATCCTGGCAGTGAGTTCTCGTCCTAGCTATTAATTCAATATTTTGCCATTACCATGAAGTTTTCAAGATTTTATCCAGTTCCCCCATTTCAGTAAAATTGAATCAACTCTCTGGTTTTCGGTTATTCCGCTGTTTTTGACCAAAGTGCAGGATAAAGAAAAAAGATCAAACAGAAAGTTTTGGGCAATGCAACTGAAAGAACAGCCTTGTCATTTCTAGGAAAGCTTAAATTTGCAAAACAGTCCCAGGTTTTAAAACTAAGGTAACAAGGGGGACAGTGCAGGGACACCCCCCTCCCTAGGCTCGGCCTAGGTGCAATAGCATCTCTGAGGGGAGTTGCGGTGCCAGCTCAGTTTGAACTTGAAATCACTGGCAAGAGCAGAGCTATTAGGAGGAGTGTGTCAGGTGAGAGTCACATCATGTACCCCCAGGTAAAGCCTAAAGTGATGGTGTCATCATTGCCTCTCTGACCTGAACGACACTGAGGCTTTAGACCCTGTGTGTACCGGCAGCGTAACTCACTAGCACGGGAAGGGTCTGCTGGTGAGCTGATACGATGTCAGAGACTGCGCTTATTTGCACAAGGATGCTCGGGAGAGTTAATCCATACAACTCAGTTGACAACTGAGAGAAGGGTTTTTGTTGGCTTGTTTTGGTTTTTTTTCAGCTCTGGTATGGTCTTTCATTCAGATACGAAACAGCATCGGTTCAGTTTTTGTCTAACTCATTACCACAATGAAATTAAGGCCAGTTTTACTGACTAAGCTGGAGTAGTTGAGATTTAATTAATACAATGTTAACTATGTTTCCTCTGCTAAAAGCATCTGGGTCTCCACGAAATTCTTGCCCTCTCCTCCATCTAACAGAGTAGTTTAGCAAACAGTGCCAGAGTGATGAGGGGATGGAGCACCACTGGTAGCGGTGTGGACTCCTACCGCTGGTGCTGCTGCCAAGTCCCATGTTACGAAGTCATGTGCCTCTGAACAAGGCAGCTTTCACAGTAACATGAGGGAAACAATGCTGCCTGGATGTAAACGGGAAGAACTGAGGTCCACAATTGTGAGTTCCACAAATGAAGGAGGGAATCCTTCTTAGCCCCCTAGAATTTCTGTAACAAGAAATATCTAAGTCTGGACTATCAGCAGCTCTCATGCCTATAAAAACTGAGGAGTTCCAACCATATTTCATAACTATGACGTATCTATTATATCAGACCAGAAATTCAGGTTGAAAGGCCAAATCCCACATGAGAAATTCTAGTCTTACAACAGGTCCATCTAGCTAGAAAATGCACCTTCAAATTGACAGGTCACTTGTCACCCAAAGAAAGATAAGTAGATCAGGAAAAAATACTCACTGCCTGTAGTGATGAACAGGAGAAAACATCCTCAAGGATGCCTCAATTTTAAGACTCATTAAGGAGATGAAGAAACCCAGACCTTTCCCAATCAAGCTCTCTCATGTTATTTTCCATCTGTTGTATGCAAGCTAGCTAAATTCTCCCAGGATTACATCTGTGGCAGTACTGAGCAAAGGGAGAACAGAAATCAGTCTGAGGTAGAAGGAGCAACCAGATTCTATTTGAATCTCTTAACCCCTGAAACAGTGATGTTGGGTTTTCTTTCAAGGCACCTTAATCAAAATGACCAATCTTTGAGATAACCACCATAGTATGGGACAAAACCACAGCTTGAAAGATAATCAAAATCAGAGAGAGCAGAAGATGAACAGGGCAGAGTTTATCCTATAAAGAAAAAAAAAGAAGAAAGAAAAATCACACATGCATTTACTTGTGCTTCAGATTTCCCTCTGGAACCTGAGAGACAGCTGTGTCAAACAGGAAACCTCTGTGCCCAAGCCAACTGCAGATTATAGTGTTTTTCATGGTCTTGTATAATTTATTCTCTGGAAAAAGAGGAAGAATGTACATCAAATTAATCATGATATGGGAATTTTTAAGGCCTTTCATTGATTATAACAGGCTGGTGCTCAAAGTCATTTTACTGTACTTCTTTTCTGAACGTCTTTCTAATGAAGCAAGTGTCTGCAGACTGTGTACCAGAAATACTCCATTTCCTAGCTGATTGCTCCAGAACCTGCTGAGCCTGTGGGTAGACAACTCACTGTAATACCTGCAATCATTGGTCTTCTGAAACACTCACATCTTCATCATCTCTGATTCTCAGCTGTGCTAATTCTTAATAGCAGACATAAAAGGAGTTATAATGTTACTACTTCGTAGCAAAACAAATAAAATGGGTGGCATTCTGGGTAGCCTGTGATATCCTAGCACAGCAAAATCTTATTTCAATATAGGTGGATAGAGAGACAGGAGTGCTAGAGGGTCAGAACATTGCTTGTTACGAAATACATCCCACTTGTTTATATGAAACAATTTCATCCCCTCCTCTCCTACCCCCAAAATAACTGATGCAAGCAAACATGAATATGGAATAAGATGATGTGATTCTTTGGAGTCATTTCAGGAAATTGCAAATGTTTCTGAAATGAAAAATCCTTGCAAAGTCAATCAGCCGTTGCTGGGAGGTCAGCAGGGAGCTGTGCCGTGTCAGCCTATTTGCTCAGTGGTGCCTGGGGATGCAATAATGCACCAATAGACCAGGTTTAATCACAAAGATCTTTATAAAAAAACCCGAACCAAAACAAACAAAAAACCAAACAAACCAAAAGCCAACAAATATCAGAATTATTTCAGACTTGCAACAGATTTGAGGTATTTTCTCATTGGAAAGTTCAGCTGAACAATGACTCCATGGCAGACATCATCTGCTCTATGTTCTATCATAATAAGCTACCCCAAATTATTGCATTTGAATTCTTGCTCCTGCTCTTGAGATCAATAGTAAATCTACTTTCTTTCAGGCACACAAAGGGCTAAATAATAACTCCAGGAGAAAAAAAGAAAAAGAACAAAAACTTTTTCAAAAGCAAAAAAGATAGCACCAATTAAAACAACAAGGACGTAGACACATAAGTACGTAAGAACAAGAGAGAAGAAAAAAATGAAATTAAAGCAAATGTAGATTAAATTGAATGTAGATAAGATTTCTGGAAAAGTATCTCTGACTCATCACTGAAAAGGTGACAAATAAGACTGCCCCTGACCAATCCTCCATTGCCTAGTTCCCTCTGGTAATCCTGCATGGCAAAGTGTTACCCATCAAAGTGAAAACTGCAGGAGCAATTCAGGGTATCTATTGATTAAAACAAACCATCAAAAAACCTCACAACTCCTTAATATATGTTGAACCATGCACAGAGCACTAAGAGAACTGATGCTGATAAGGCAGAAATATGGAGAAGCCTTACCACAAAACAATAACATTGAGTTTAGATACAACATCCTTTGAAGCAACAGAGAAACAAATATTCCTTGATCTTAGCCCATCCACAGTCTGTGGAACCCATTGAAGCGAATTAATATTGGAAGCTAAGCTATTCAATCCTGATAAAGGGAAGAAATTTGCTAGGCTATATATTCTCAGGAAAAGTCAATGTAGGCAGTAATCTTCCCCTCCCAAGATACCCTGAGGCATGAATGCCTTGCAGTGCTGATACTCAGCAACAAGTAAGCTGCATAGTACACAGAGAGCAACGTCACTGGTGCAAGGACCATCCACCACTCTGTATTTGTGTAGTGCTTAACAACATAGTTTTATTCTTGTCATCTCTTAGTCACAGTAACTGTAATAAACGTGATGGAAAATTGGGACTAATGTTCTTCAGAAAGCAAGCGTTATGTAATCCTATGTTGACAAAGATAAACTGATCCATATTTTTAAAGAGAAGTAAATCCATCCCGTATAAAGGCTGCTATTAAGATAAGTAGCCTGAACATAAAGCGGTCTAGATTCTAACCTGGGGAGCAAAATGACATAGGTCCAGAACCAGAAGACTAAAGAATCAACAGATGAAAGAGTAAGGACTTTGTTCTGTCATTCATTGTTACGGGTAAACATTGACAGAACAAACTGCTTCAAAACTAAGGTCAAATAGAAAGAGGCATGCATAGCTGAATTGGGGTAATAATTTTCCTGTATCAGCTTCATAGTAAGGACTAGGATATGCAGTAACCTGCAGCTACATAAAATAAACCGGTCCTGTTGGGGAAATGTTACTGTTCCCACCAAACAGACAGAAAAGGTCATAAGGTGGGAAGAAAAAGAATCCCCCAGACAAACCTACAAATCTCCCAGTTTCTCAGTGGTTTGACAGTTTGCATTCCTGGATACTTGCACAGTGGTGAGAGATCAACAGCCTACTATTCGGGGGTGCCCACCTCACCTCTATGCAGCAACCTTCCCCTCCCACCATTTCCAAATCCGAGTTCAGAAGCAGACTTGACTTGTACCTCATTCCAACCATCCAGGTCTATCATGGAACACATTTGGAACTAGTGAGAGCAAAATCAAGAAAAATACGATTTTTGAGAGACAGACTTGAAGGAACAAGGGCATAAAAGCACCTGAAAATGATGAAAATCTAATGTGAGAAGGAAGTTTTTCCTTTTCACAGCTCTAGGTAAAGCTCATCAGCTTTGAAACCTCCAGCTAGCATGCCAAGTTCTTCCAGATACCCCCTGACTGTGTTACTAAAAAGAAAAATATCAATCCCAAGAAAGTCATAATCTAATCATTAATTTTTGGAGAAGTTACCCTCATTTCAGAGGAATACACCTTCATGAACATTGTCATTCATCTCCACACAGCCAGGAATAAACTCTCATAGGAGAAATTATTACATAAATAATACAACATAAATTACCCTTTTGTGTGTTTGTTGACCAGATCTGAATTACTTCGCTTGCTTCAAAACTCACCAGAGCGGGAAATTTATGAACAGTGGTCCTTGGAAGCAAATTAAACCTTCAATCTCATTAGAAATTTGAAGATCCAAAGTCATCCAATTCAGACAAAAGAATCCATAGGTGACTAAAGCAGTTATCAAATGCAGCCCCTCATTTAAGAAAATAGCAAAAAAAAGATGAAAATAAATTTAAGATGCAGATCAGCTTGGAAAAAAACCAGAAATATAATCAAAACATTTAATGATACAAGAATAAAAAAAAAAGCAAGGTAGAAATACCAGAATGCTAATAAAGTTCTTTGTAATGCCTTTACTCAAGTCTTGCTGTAAAAGCCTGTGAGCACATGAATATACCCAGGAGAGAGGCCTCTCACCACAGTTTAAGGTCTCCATTATCACCTAAAATGGGATCAAGAATGGCTTCTACTGACCAACAGAAGTGTTTTACCACTTCTGAAAATACCGACTACCCTGAGACACTTTCTGCATGTAGATTCCTTTCACTTCAGCATACACCTAACTCTCAGATAAATAATTTATTTTCTCTAAGTGACAGCTAAGTTCAAAGAGTACCAAGAGGGCAGACAGGTGAGAATAAAAAAAAAAAAAAAAAACAAAATTTTCCAAGTACATAGGACACAGATTTAAGATTCACGGTCACAATGCTGCTGAAAAGCTTCTACACGCAGCGTGTGAAAAGGAACAGAATCTGGAGCACAGCCTAGATAGTGTTAACAGGTTTTTTTCTTTTTCATGTAGCATTTTTCATTCTGCCCCTAGACTACCCCTTGATTAGGAAGCTCTCTTTATGCATTTGAGATGAACCTGACCTACTCTTCATGCTCTACCCCAGTCTTTTCTTAATATCCTACAAATAAATGCCATCTGTGCTCTGACTTGGAAGTTTGGAAATAAAGACAACTGTCACCTGTGCAACATTTAACTCTTAGTTGCTTCACATGGTTGCAGAAGAGCAGGCAGCTGTGATAGATCTGAAACAAAAGGCAGCAAGAAACACAGAACACACAGTGCCGTGCTTGACAGAGGGCAGCAGGAGATTTCTGAGCTGTCCAAACTCTGGAAGAATTAATTGTACCTTGCTGTTATCTGTTGAACTTTGGAAATATCACTGAGTCCTGAAAATCTAGCAAAGACAAAAGATCACCCCCTATATTTGTTCAGTCTAAACAGAAGAACAATATGCTATTTAACGAAAAAATACCTGAAATTTTAGACCTGTGGCAATGGGAAGAGTGTGAGAGGAGAAAGAAGAACACTAGTTGCAAGAACTTTTTATTTGGCTAAAATCTTCACAGTCCCTAGCTATACCCCGAGCAGCCTGATCCTCAGTTCATGCCGCAGAGGATCATCAGCACTGTACAAGTCACCCACAATAAGGAGCTAGTCTAGTTACTGCACTTTTATAGAAAGATGATGACAAAATTAGAGATGGAGAAAAATCCTCCCCAGGTGCTAGGAGAAGGATGCCAGTGCAGCATTGTTGCCAGTGGAACACATCTTTCCAACAGGTCTTGCTGAGTGCAGGGGTCCACGAAGGGAGACCAGCTCATGTAGCTGGCGAATCCAAAGTTCAGACAAGCAGTGACAGATCCAGGCCTGAGGTGAGAGCAACTGATTAAATACAGCACGTTGTGTACTGGAGGGGGTTGCCCGATACTCTTTTAGGATGAGTGCTACATTCATTGAAGGCACGATTTCATATCAAATTTCAATATTTTCACAAACTGGTGATTTTCATACTTTTGCTTCTCAATTGAATTTTCCTAATCTCACTGAAAAGAGGATAATAAAAAATTGTTAGCAACCATTGCAGTGTTTAGTACAGGGTAGGGTTTTTTGTGTTTTGTTTTTTTGATACCTTTTTTTTTTTTTTAACTTGTCACTCTGACACATCAACAAGAAATTTGAAGCTATAAACCAAGACCCAGACGATACATTTGGACATGGAAAGAAAGGAGAAAAAAAAATACCCTGAAATCTCTCATGGTAAAGTCTTCCATTCCCAACAAGACTGATCCACTTTAAACCTGCTGATGTTGTGGGGTACAAAGCTAATGCGCAGCAGGCCTGTTGTCAGGGTTAAGAGAGGTTATGACTTAGGGTGCCTGGAAAAACCTAGGAAAAAAAAAGTGTGAAACAGTTGAGCAATGAGTAGATAGGATGAAAAGTGCTGATAGATAGTGGAGAAAGATGGAAGGAAAGCAAGGAGGGGTGAAGAAAACTTCCAGAGAAAAAAATAAAGATTTGACAGCTTGAATCTGCTACTGCAATATTCCCCATCCCTCTCCCTTGGGAGGGCATAATTTTTAATTTCTTCAGCCAAATCCCATTACTCAGCAGTTACCATGTTTTGAGCTCTCCTCAGGAGATGGGGAAACAGGCGTTTCACACTACTGGTGCAGTCCATTTCTGGGCAGACTTGCCAGCCACTGTGGTTTCTGGGATTCATGCCAGCAGGGATAAGTCTGCTTGTCAGGAGAAATCCCATGTATACATAGGCCATAAACTCATGCCAGACTTTTTTTTTTTTTCTTTGTTTGCCTTTCCATCCAAATTCAATGAAGCTCTCACATTAGCAAGGGTTTCTTCCTTTCCCATTGAATTGTCCTTGGAAACCACATGGGTTTATAAGTTCAGGAAAGACGAAGAAAATTATCACGTGGATTTGAAATGGTTTGCAGATCCTGTGAAATTCAGCAACGGTTCATGAGGTTTGAAAACTCCCAAACTCCACAGGAGTCCCTGAGTCCTGCTCAGGGTGCAAAACAGACAGAGGTGCATTTTATTGGATGCTACCCTCACCTGCTGCAATTGTTCCTCCTTAGAATTTTCCAGAGGACTGGGGCAGTGGTGTTTTGTGGTGCCAGAAGCTGGGTTTTGTACTTGCCACCCACACAGCAGAATTTGTTTGCGTATGGTATTTATGTCGCTTTTGTGTGACATATGTTTGCATGTCTCACTCCCAGAATGGGAAGTCTCAGGCAGTGGGTAGGAGGAGGAACGGCAGGCCAAAGCCGCCTGCTTTTGACTGGGAAAGAAGAGTTATGAAGCTCCAAGTGGTTCCATTTTTGTTTTTCTGAAGAATAGCATAAATGAGGGCAAAGTACAAGGAGAGCAGAGGCAGTGGTCAGTAGGAGGACTCCATGTGTATGTCTGTGCGTGCATGCGCATATGCGTACACATGCACATACATACACATTCCCATCTTAGGATTAAGGCCAGTCTTAAGGACCGAAGATTTCTCCAACTTCTAAATGTTACAGAATTATAAGTAACAAAAAAAAAATCCAAAAGAAGCAAGAGCAATTGCCCTATAGATGGTTCAAAGCCAGATTCACTGCTGATTGCTGCGAACTCACAGAAGCAGCGCTCTGCTTTCTCAGAACCATTTCAATTGCACCAGCATTTTTTTTTCTATTCCAATCCAATGCAGGGGAGATAAATAGGAAAAAAAAAAAAAAAGATTCTTCACAGAAAAAGTTAACAGCCTATTTTTTTTCCACAAAAAGACTTCAACAACTATTTTTGAGTTGCTTCAAGTAAATGCAGCTTTGGTCATTACATTGCAGTTGTTAAAAAAAAAATTCAAGTGTTACTGAAGGTGCTTTATGCAATGAACCAGCTTCCCTGAGCATTTCTGGAATAGGGTCCAATGGCATAACCACATACCATACACATTTAACGTTATTACTCTGAGTGAGTCTTCCAGCACAACTATTCACGTCAGTAAGGCTAGACAGTTAAGTGTTTACAGGGTGACTGCAGAACCACTCTATTCCCCACACCAACCAAATCTTAAGGGAACTCAGATTTACAGAGCTCTCCCTTGATGGTTTTGTGCCTTACATTGCCACTTATGCTATGGTGATAACTCCATTTCATAGGAGAGTGGCAATGACAAATAGCTAAGTTACTGTGACGGCCAAAAAACTGATGCGGTGGGTCACATGGGCTTTGAAGAGATGTCAAACGTTCAAGTCTCACTGCAATAACAACAGTATTGTTATTGCATAATTCATAACTGGAAATGCTCTCTGTTGGGGTTCTCCTCACATGTTAATCAAATTTTGTACTAAAAGATTTTCTCAAAATATCCACTGTCTTTAAATCAGAGATTATTTTTTAGTAAATTACATATTTTGATCTTCTTTTCAACAGAAATAGAGTATTCATTTAAATTCACCCAAAATTACAAAAGACTGAAGCTTGTAAAATTGAGGCATTGGCCACCTGGTAAAATTCTTCCCACTCTTGCTATTTAACCACCTATCATTGCAGAGACATGTAGGAAAGAAGAGGTGGGTAAATTAAAGGTTTGAGAAGGATTGTTAAGAAGAACTTGGAAGCAAACTCTTCAAACTTTACTCTTTCAATCTCATAGTAAATGGCAACTATATTCACGTAAGGAAGGCAGCGGAAAGGGGCTTCATGATAGCTACAAGGCACCAAAACACACAGGAAACAAGAGCATGTAATGGAAGTTTTCTGCGGCAGGGAACACCACTGCTGAAAATGTAAATACAACTCCAATCAGTGACTTGAAGTCACCACTGAAAAGCCTCAGAGAACATATCTGTAAGAGCAGGAAGGTTTGCGCTGCAAATCAGATGTACTGAAAAAGCTTCCTCTGTCCCCCTGCCAGTCAGTCACCAGCAAGGCAGAGGAGAAGCAATCAAGCTCTTCTTATATATGATAAGAATAACTGTGGACTGAGTTGAGAGCCATTATTACCTTCTTCGCCACCGGCACCATGAGCATCAGAGAGGTGTTTGACAAGCTTCCCCATGGAAGAACTGTCCATCACTTGCCACAACCTCGTATTTTAGAAATACGTAGGAGGGCATGAGCCCCAGTGGAGACTGCCTAGGAACTGATATGGAGTAAATGCCGTTCCAGCTGAGCTCTTGCTTTGCATCTGGGATGTTTCTGTGGCTGATCTGTGCCACTTGTGCCAAGAATGTATTAAGCTCTATCCACCATTGACGCCACAACTTCTTACGTGCAGACTCGCTGGGAAGGGGAAAGTGGAGAGTTTCAGAGCAAGGCCAGCGTGCGTGCCTGGCATTCACAAACTGAAAATGCTGAGCATGGTGCCATTCGAGAAAAAAGGAAGAATTATGTTGGGAGACATAAGGACAGAACAGTTACAGGAAGGAGGACAGAACAAAGGTTCATGACATAATTGGCAAATTATGGCAGCCTGGTTAAAACCTGTTTACTTAATAAATGTTCTCCATCATTTCTTCCCCTACCCACCACTCTGCTTCTTAATCTCTCCAAACTCCCCTATCCAGGGATTCTCCCTCTCCCATTTCCTCTCTGTTACATGCTGAAAAATCTCTGTATTTTTTTACCCTCTTTCTCACCTTAACTCAGACCATTTTGTACTACAGCTCTTTCACCATAATCACTGATCAGCATGGGAAGATGATACTGATTTGAATGTCTTGTTCTCCAAACCATCTTCCAGCAGACTACAGTTCCATGGAGTGGCTAGTCAAGTCTGTCCACCTGAGCACAACAGCAAAATTTATGTTACTACTCCACAGATCGTGGATAGGAGACAATCTCAGATGCTTTTTTAACAATGTCTTACCATTTAAAAGAAAAAAGGTTATTTTAAGATCTGTTTAGTGATTATCTTTTATTTCTCCCATCCAGCCATAGTAAGACTGGGTTTGTGTCATTATCATTCTCAGATCTGCATGCTCTCCATTTGCAAAAGAGCATTTCAAATGAGTGGGAGGTATGTTAGGTAGGGCGAGGACAATAACTTCCTTTCTACGCGAGAGCTTGCCAACAGAAGCGTATGTAGGCTGGGCTGACTCCAAAAGTCTCTCGAGCATATGGAACACCAGTTTACACTGCACTCCGAACTCCCACTTGATTTGGTATGTTGGCAGAGCTCCCACCACAAGCACCTTATTTCACAGTCAAAATTCTTTCTGCCATGATGGCTATTAGTCAAAACGCGTAACTCGGAACACATGCAATACCAAGAACAGATTTTTGTTCTATGATGAGTGATGTAGGGAGTTACAGACATGCAAGTTTAAATAGCAAAGTATAGGAAGGAGTGTTGCCACTACTTTTTATTTTATGATAATGCTGACAACATTAACTTAGACTTTGCTGGCATCAGCGAATCCAAGAGGCAAGCATCAGCATGAAGCTCACTCTGGGCAGGTGATGGAACTTTGGAAGCAAACCGCAATGTGATCTATTTTAGAGCCTTTAATAAATGAAGCTAAACTGTTCTCAGTGAAACCAAACTTGGAATAGGACAAGGCACAATTGGCAGATTGGTACATTCTCCAATCTGTCTGGAGCTGCCATCCAGCATTTAATCTGGAGTCTGTATATTACATGTGATGAAGTGACCTTGAAGTCACTCAGTTTTCCTTAAAGACAGGAATGAATCAATGCTAGGGTGTGAGCATTAATACCTGAATCCCATTTTCTAATTGGGTTTTCTCTCTATGACTGTTCACTCTCTTCTGATAGCTCCCAAAACATAAAGTGTTGAAAAATACTGCTCCAGGGTTGAATTTCATCCCATGATTTCATCTCTGCACAGTGAAGTCCCTATCTACAGCTACTGCAAATGAGCATTCCCGCATGAAATGAGACAGCATTGATGCACTCCAAATGAGAACCTGCAGCAGTCTGCACCACACCGTTCCACATACTGAAGAACAGGCCATTAGTTTCAAAGAAAAAAAAAATGTCTTGAAAGAATCAATATAGCATCAGTAGTACTTGTGGTTTTCTCCTATGAATTCTTCATGTTGTAGCCTGCCATGGTTCACAAGCGGCATCAGCTCGCGACACTCTGGGCTGGTACTGCTGTTACAGCCTCCTGTTGGGTTAAAGGAGGCATCCTGGAGTTTGATTTTTGAAGGACTGAAACTGTTTTCAAAGCACTGGTTATGACAAACTCTATATGAGTAGGAAATGCAGAAGAACAACTTTCCTAAGATTTCTGATTACGCCCTCTCTACTTTCTGAAGATTGTGGATATGTTTGTTATTTGTTCCTGTTCTCCTGTAATCTTTGGTTTTGCAGGCTTTTTTCATGGTCTCCTTTATATTGCCCTCTTCTGGTATTCCTAAACCAGGTGTCCCAAGCTTCTACCCATTTTTCTTACAATTATCCCAATGCAGAAGTTGCAAATGGCAAGTTATATTTTCTGGATGGAGGAAAACCACTATGCAGTTTTGGCCTTGGGTCTCGTGGCCATAAAATGCTGGTAGGGGAAAATGAATTCTAATGAAAATACTTCAGATGGAAATAGTCTGAATTTTTGTGGGGGAAACACTGCAGCATGGCTTTCCTTTACCTTTTTTACTGAGTCTAGTTTTTCTGTTACCCTCTGTCACATGAAAGATCTTGTGTTTTACTAATGTTTCTTCCCTTTCCCTAATTACATGGAAATCCTAAGATTGTAAATGTCCAACTTTGCCTTCTATTACACTCTGTCTCTCTTTTTTTTAAAAAGTAAATTCAAAGTACAAAAGGTTTCAGAAGTTCATGAATAAAATAGCATTTTGTACTCAACAAAGCTCTGCTCCTAGGAGGTTTAAAAGATCTTTTAAAAACATTAATGAATTAAGACTTATTATAATACTCGGAGTGGTAAAGCATGATCCAGTCCTTCAGTTAGGAGATAACGGCTTGGAGAAAGAGCTCACTATATTTTCCTATGTCTCTTTGAACAAACCATTTAGTACCAGGCCCATAAAGATATGGAGGCAATTAATTCCCCATTGAAACCTATGGCAAGTTAGACACCAAAATAGGAGTTTAAATACCTCTGCAGATCTCAGACAGTTCACATGTAAAAGGCAAAAAAATCCAAAAGGTATGGGTAACGGGAACAAACACCCCAATAAATGAAAACGAGACATTCACAACCTAGGGCACACTATGGTTCCTAACACCAAAAGCAAGGAACAGAATCTTACCCCATTCACAGGACGCCTAAACAAAGCCAACAGAACTAAGTGACTTGCCATTACAACAGAAGTTTGAAAAGCCTGCTGATTTGAAGACACGGTAGTCCCCTGCTAGTTTATCAGGTGCTTACAAGATGTGTGCCATACCTCATGACCTCTTCTCTACTTCTGTGCAGTAAAACATGCACTTTTAAAACTTGTTGTATAGCAACTGCATGCACTTGCCATTTGGAAGTGTCAAGAGAAAACACAAAAGTGGAAATAGTCCTTGGTGTTCCGAACAAAAGGACTACGTACCCCTCTGACCTCCCACCGAGACAAAAGGAGTACCCTACTCAAAGACATTCCAGCTCTTCCCTATGAAACGCCAACTGTTTCTGCAGCGGGAATTCTTCTCAATCAGGTAAAGTAAGCCAGGGGAGAAGCATTATGCAGCTACACGTGCCACCAACCCCATAACATGTAAGTGACTGCAAAAAGAAAGGGGCAGGGTGGAGGACCAGTAAAAGCAGAAACAATTCTAACTCAGGTTTGATAGAATAATTTGCAGAATCTGGGGCAACTTTACGATGTTTTCCTTTTTAATTGCTGTTTCTGAAAATGGGCTGTGCTTGCTGCTCTCCAAGCTCCTATCGCAGTGAGACATCTATGAACTAAGGAAAACAGGCAACACATCAGATAAGAACAAAAGAAAATGAGAAGAAAATTGAAATGCCAAGGCTGTGTGGGCTGCTTGTTTTGGTTGATGATGAGATGATGGTTTGTTTGAAATACTTTCTTTTGCTGTGTTACAAGATTTTTTCCATATAAGTCCAGTTGGCACTTTAACTCTCCTCGCACACAAAAATTAAGTTATTTCTCTCATTTCACCTGCTGTATTTTACATTAAGGACCTTGCATGTGAACAAAATCGATACAGCTTGTGATGAGTTAGTAAAAGGCATATTTAAAAGCTGTGCCTATTATTGGATTTTGTGCAGCACAGACAAGGACAATACAGGTGGCACAAGACTGCTGCGTTAGTTAGGTACTTGCACTGGGTTTATCCAGACAGTTATAATCAAAGCACAGGGCACCTCTGAGCCTGCAGTCTTCTTGCTTTACATTGAAGACTTGCGTTTTGCTCTATTAGCAATCCAGCCTTTTTACTTAACACCATACAATATGTTTTCAGAACACTGAGGTTAAAGCTTGAAGTTGTGTGAAAATCTCTAGCTCATGTTCCTATTCACACCTTCAAATACACATACCCATAGTTGCTAGAATTGGCATGATTTACCACACTCATCAGCCCTCTAGGGAAGAGGAAAGTAGAAATTGTCTTTGCTGTCAGCTTTGCATCCAGCGCTTAGGACACAGCAGAAACGTATACAAACGTTAACTCCTCTGGCCCGCTGCCCTAGCCAACAGCAGTTCCTCTGACTGAAAAGCTGCTTTCTTTGAGGTCACAGCAAAGCCAACTCTGGCTCTGCATTGCAAAGGTGCTACTAAAAACCTTCAGAAAACACTGTCCTTTAAATTCCTCTGTTCCTTAAGAGCCAAAAATACAAACCCACTTCATACAGTATGTACTAAGTTTCAACAATATTTGTATAGTGATTTGCACAGTATTAGACAAATACATTGATAGTGCAACTGCAGCCTCATTGTCTAAAGGCTTCCTGGCCTTTTCTTGCTCCATGGCCTGTCTTTTTGCTCCATGTCTGTACAGTTCTTGGCACAGAGGGCTCTAGTTGAGTAACAAGGGCTTGCAGGTGTTACTAAAGGACAAATGATAAGTAATGATAAAGTGCATGCACAGATTAGATTTGTTGAATTTGTAAATACAGTGTGATCTGTACAGACTGTTCTGGACCAGAGCTAACTTAGGAGTCAATACCTGAAGAATAATCACACTGGAGTTCCTACATTTTATCTATTAAGAGTGTCTTATCCTTCAGTTATCAGCCTTTCATGGCATAAAGATCCCAAATAAGTTCAAAATCCTTTAGATTTTTTTTTTAAACTATCACAGTATAATTGCCATAATGTTCCCTAGTGCCTGACAGTTTGTACTCTAATGATACTTCAAGTGATCAAAGGCATAAAAAGCTAAGCACGCCCTCTGGGGAAAGGAATGTGTTTCCCAGCTTCCTGCACTGCACCTTTTAGTCCCCTGTTGTCTTTTATTATTAAAATCAGCCATTAGAACATTCTACGCCGCTCCGAACATCATCTCACACAGTGGCATGAGATGATTAGTTTTATTTTTTTTTTAAACCATTAAAAAAAAGTCAGAGAGTAATAATTTACTTACTAGAAAGCCGCAACTCCCATCTTCCTACCAGGTGCTGGCATGGACACATGCATTTCTACCTGATTCTAAACCACAACTGAGTGGTTTTCCTGCAGCTTCATACACCAGGTGTGCACTGCACGCGTGCACGGGTGTTTGCATGTACGCATGTTAGGTTGGTATAAAAACAAGGAATGGGAAGAAATGCCACGCCATGCCAAAGCGCTACGCTTCACACGGACATCACACCACACGCAGTCATCACTGGATCACACCCTCCCATCTTAGCACTCTGCAAAGTGATGCTGTTGACTAACGATTTGAAGATGAACTTGTCCCTGCTCTCTGCAGCCGATTCACACAGAGAAGACAGACCAACTCATCAAGACCTATGAAGCTGTCAAGCTACAGCACAGGCCTAGTTTTCACACGCAAATATCAATGTGGTTTTATCCATTTTGAGATGCACAAGCTCACTCCAGAGAACAAGCTGGTCACATCTCTCCTACCATTGAACCAGTAACCCCTAGCTGAATTCTACCCTAATTGGGCTTACACACTATTTTTACAGTTAAGCACCAGCTTGACATTTCACTCAAAGGGAGAAACCTACACAGCAATCTTATGGAAGTCTCCTACACAGCAGCAAACATATCAGGACTGAAGTAACTGGAAAAACAAACAAAAAAACAGCCCTAAAAACCACATCTGCATTTAAAAAAAAAGGCAAGCAAGCCCTACATCATCACCATTCTTTACAGATTAGGAAGTAATCACTGTACACGTTATTTCATACAGGCATAGTCTATTTTACGCTGACTAATCCCTCGAAAATTCTGAGATGTGAAAGGAAAATTAAGCAAACATACTTCTCACAGCCCACTAAAAAAGAGCCTCCTATCTTAAAACACTAATTATTTTCTCCTGGGGAATAAGGTGAATAACAGGCTATTATACAACACCCTAACGCTACCAAAGGTTCATGATGAAATTGAAAATATTATTTCTTGTATGGTTCCAGTACATCTTCATCTGTCAAACTGATCACAAAAGTCAATAAATCAGAAAAGCCAGTAGAATCCCTGTAAATATAAACTAAAAGCTGAGGCCCTTTGACCCCAGGCACTTTGCATTGCCAGAATTTCTGACAAGAAATACAGGGCATGACAGCACCAGTGAGCTTTGTAGCTTCCCTGTGGACACTGGCACAGCAATATGTAACATGAAGACATTATTTATCACCTGTGAGAAGAATTACTACCTCAAAGGAAAGACTGGAAAAAGTTAGACCAAAATACACTTAAAAACCAGGATTAGGTAAGGGAGAGAACCCACCGCACTTTGCAATCGTAGGCTGGTAATCATTAATCACAAGGGCAGAGACGCACACTAGAAGATGAATTGATCACAGAAACCAAAACTTGGCTAAAATGTTAAATAATAAATAACCATAGCGCTCTCAATACTAAACCAGAACAAGATGCATATGATTCTGTAGGCTATTTGTGAAAAGATAAAAGAAAATAATGTCCCACTGGAGACCTGAAAACTAACGAGGCTGTTGAGTATTCCCATAGCTGAGGCTTTTTTTTTATTTTGCAAGATGGATTGCAAGTGTGCTCAAGCAAAATGCGCAGTCATTTTTATACTCTGCAAACTTAAATCCATTGGTGTGAGATGCGAGGAGATAAACCTCCAATCAAAATGGGACAATGTACTTCAGTACTTGTGCATTTCCACAGCGTTATAAATCTCCACAGTATTTCACTGCAGGTCTTTGTTGTTTTCTCTCTTGTGTGATTCATTATAAAACAAATAAACTAGCCAAACAAGCCAAAAAATATAAAAGCTATTTTCTTTGGTCTGTGTTGTGTCACAGAAGCTTACAGCTACCATTCTACCCTTATTTTTTTTTTTTTTTTTACCCATTTTGTCCTTTGCCCTTCAATAACTACGCCTCCTTAGTGGTACTTTCAATTAAACTGAAAGCAGCTGGGCTTCTCACTCTTCTGGTTGCTTCCTTATTTGCGTATCAGCACTGATGACACTTCTAAAGCAACTCTCGAAGCAGAGTTTCTTCAATTTGTGACCAGCTGATGTTAACGTAGCCTTCGTGAGTAATGCTTTGTGGTTCTTAAAAGACTAGGCATGGAAATAACAGGTAAGATACAATCAACAATAATACAGATCCACACTCCACTCCCCCAGCTCACCCACGTACCTTACACCTGACCTAAGAGGTTGATTCTCTTCGGTACCTTGAACCCTTCACTAGCAAAGGCCAGCAAGGGTGCCACGTGTTCCATGGAAAGCAGCCCACAGAAAAATTGACTGATACTCCAAAATCTTATTTCACTTAAGCCACTCAGTAACAATCAAATGATAACAACCTTTACTCATTACTGGTCTTGTCCCAGAGTTGAACAAGCAGCTGTTTCAAATCAGACACAAATCCACTTTCTAGTCAACAGATCAATTTGAGGTCTTCTATCGAAAATGCACTGGATTAAACACACAGTCAGCATTTGCTAGAAGATAATCAAAACCCTAATGGCAGAGAAGACTGCTTTACAAGATGAAACTTTAAACCCGCAATAATAAAATACCACCGTCTATGTCCTGTAAAACACACACAAATAGTTATAACTCATTCACTAGTTGCCACCTGGTATGACTGGCCTTTATAGGAATACCATGGAAGAACGGATCAACTTTTGCCCCAAACACAGAAAATTTCACAGCAAGAGCTTAAGGGTCTTACCAAAAAAGAGCAGCAGTGTTGAAACCAGCATTGTATTAGCCCTCTGAGAACTGCAGCTGCTTCTCTCAGCCAAATTTGAAGCCACAGCCCACACAGAGGCCTGCTGGGTAAATTGTACCAGCTGTTAATGATTCCAATTATAAGGACAGATCCTGTAGTAAGGAATTTCATTCTCAGCTTCTTAAACCAAGCTTGCTTTTGTTTTGTTTTTTTTTTCTTTCTTTCTTTCTTCTCTCTCTCTCTTCCCAACTAGGGATTTAAACAAATTTCTTTGGTATTGGGAAGTTTTTAAAATCTGTTCCTATCCCAAGAGTGAAGCTATAAATTAGCCACTGCTAGATCTCCAGACTTGCTTCTGGCTATCTCCTGATGGATGTAAATTTATTACAAGACCTAGTAATTTACAGTCTCTTCAAGTATCTGTAAACAAGATCTTTTTTAGTGGCCTAATTGCTCAATGAGGAGTGGAGGAAAAGGATTAACCCTGCCAAGCTCCTCCTCTGTGCTAGCCAGATATAGACTGCAAAGCAACCTGCAGCTCCATACAGAACATGCTCCTGCACAGAGTGCAAAGCGAGTCAGGGAGAATGCAGTGCAACGGCTGCAGAGTACACAGGCTTTGAAGCTAGGGCAGGCATAGACTGTAAGCACCTGTGAAGATGACAGGAATACTGCAGACAGGTGAGGGGATATTGTATCAAAACCTGCAAAACCGTAAGTCTTAATAATCAAAGACAAAAATCCACCAACCCAAAGCTCTCGTTTAAATGCCTGGAATGTTCAAAACATCTGGATGTAGCTAGCGGATACAGCACAAGACCCAGGGGAAATCCCTGCATTTCCGGGAGGAGAGTTAAGGCCAAGCAAGTCCACCTAGTGCTCATAATACACCACTGAAAACCTATATTTAGGCAACTGAACCTCATACGAGGAGCCTTGGATGTGGTTCTCCATGCAGAGACAGGAGGTTTGGTCTTGTCTGCAAGTTATGTCTTGATCTGAAGGCAGCTCTTTGTGAGGCTATACGTGGGCCAGAGGCGTCTGAACTAGGAAGTCAAAGGCAGCAGCAGCAGCATCCCTTGTTTGCTACTGCCAGCAGAAGCAGCAGTGCCTTTGTTTCCCATGCGCACACGTACACATTTTACACGTTCCCATGACCTTCTTTTTCCTTCACTGGTATAGAGTCAAATCTAAGCAGAAGAAGTTTGAAAATTGGACCTGGATGATTGAGTTAGAGTGGACGAGGAGGAATTGAGGAGTAAAAGTGACCTTCTTACTGACAATCCAAGAAATTGCCATATTTACTCAGCTCAGCAGAGCAAATGATGGCAAAAATTGGACCAGATCCTCTGCTGGAGCATAGCAGCACCACTCCACTGACTTCAATATACTTCAACGTAATAGTCGTGTAGCTAGACTCTAATGGATTGCCCTCACATTATACCACTAAGGATCTTCACCTAGAGATGAAGACTAAAATACTGACCAATTTAACAGTCTTAGCTCCATTTTATCCTGATTTTGCAGTGTAAATGTATTCAAACGTACAAAACTGCTGACAACCAGTACTGTATGTTTTGCACAGTATTAACAGATGCACACAATCTATCAGGCATTAAGACAGGCGTGTTATACTGATAAATACGTTGACCAAAATTAGAGTGACACCAGCGATACATGTGAAAGAACAAGGGCTGCGTGCTGGGTTGGAGAAATAGCTGGAAAGGCAGAGGGAAATCACTGTGCAAGCGAGGTCACGCAAGGCCAGCTGTCTCTGGGTAACACCACACTAGACTAAGGAGGTACCTTGAGGTGTAAACCAGACCGCCCTCCTCTCCTCAGTCACAACACCTGGCCAACAGGAATTAAAAGTACCGCTGATTTTTCTGTTTTGCTTTGATAGCACCTTCCTCCCCAAAAGGGGTCCGGACAAATTGATTTGGGGTATGAGGGTGGTTGGGAAACTGTTTGTGGTCCTTAAGAAACATTCCATTAGCCCTAATATGAAATATTTTGCAGAGATTTAAGGCTTTGTTTAGACTTTGAGTTGTGTCATTTTTTCAGCAAAAACTCAAATCGAAAGTCCCAGAATACTTGTTTTAAAACATATTGGCTTTTCCATACAATAATCAGGTTTTGGTATAAACTATTCTCTGAATTCAGCCGGAAACTAGTAGGAGCTTGATCTCCTCACTATTAATCTGTCAGTGAATTTACTATTCATCAAGAAAAACAATCCTTTGGATTTTGTTACCAAGAAACCTAAAGGAGAAGAACGACAGAGCAATCATAGGAGTTATAAGCTGTGGGAGTGAAAAGGAAGATTTATTAAAAAAGCGTTAACAAACATGACACACGCTACTCCCCCTGGCATTAAGAAATAAGAAGAGGGAGACAAAAGCCATCTACAGATTAGGTATAAGGTAGCCACCATTTCAGATTATAGCAAGAAAAAAAGTTCACGCTAAATAACAGAAAGACCTGCTCGGAAATTTAAAAAGGACATAGCACAAAGAATGGATTGGAGATAATAGCATCACTCTGAAAATTACATGCATTTAATTTGCATGAAATCCCGAAACATCCCAGCCTGTCTTCGCTAGGATAGATCTTTATACTGATGGTCAGCAGCTACTTATATTGCCAAGGGTACAGCCGAAAAAAAAAAAAGGAATTAGTTGTAATTTATGCTTCCTCTTTATTGTGAGAAACATAACCAGTAGGTTAATAACTTGAATTTTACCTGTGTAGCTCTGAGCTGAGTTTTCCTGCTCTGCTGTGGTAGATAGTGCCAATGATAGCAGAAGCTCATTTCTAGGATTCAAGTACTTTGTGTAAGCACCTAAATATTTAGAGGTATTTTGGAGCTTACAAAACGCCAAGGATGTCCAGTGCGCAGGTGGAAATGCTGCAAGGACATTTCCTTCCACAGTATTTTGTCTTACCAGATGCTACAGAAGCAGTGACGAAGCAGTGTGGGGACAGATAGACGTTGTTTTGCTGAAGATTTGGCCTGTTCCTCATTCACTGAAGCCCCCACAAACTCCTGGGCTTTAAGAGCGTGCCCTCGGCCCGGATTTCCCTTCCCGCTGTTGAAACACCTCCTTTGCTCACGAGGCGTCCTCAGCTGGCTGACTCCGGCAGCTAAACTCAGGACGGGGGCAGC
>NW_010419479.1:0-383 GCF_000710305.1 Buceros rhinoceros silvestris | reverse complement strand
GCCCTCCTGAACAAGGCTGCGCGGAGCTGAGCCGCGGGGCTGGGGTGACCAGGGACAGGCCACCATGCAGCGCGGGTGCAGCCCCAGGAGATGTTCTCCTGGTGCGGCCCCTGCTCTGGCAGGCGGAAGGGCAGGTTTAATCCACTCCTCCTCCAGCAGACCAGGAGGAACACTGCCCGCCCTGCTGGTGGTGACAGGGAGCGGGGGCCTCTGCGCCACCTCAGGTCTGTGCCGTGCCATGGAACCCTCTGGAGAGAAGGGGACAGGAGACATGTCCCTCGGGTGCAATGGTGCTTCGCCGGCTTCAGGACCCCCCCGGGCACCTCACACTGTCCTGACGTTATGGGGGTACATGTTGTCCTGGTGTTGCTCACAGGCCCCTG
>NW_010419478.1:68774-71024 GCF_000710305.1 Buceros rhinoceros silvestris | reverse complement strand
AATCTTGACATCACCGATGAGCTCACTTGCCTTGGTGATCATCCAGTCCAGTATTGCTTTCCCTCTGATAGTGCTATTATCTGGCTGAAAATGTTAACCTCAATGCACTCCAGGAGTGTCCTGGATTGCCTACAGCTCATGGTGCCACTTTTCCAGCAGGTGTTGAGGTGGCTGAAGTCCCCCAACAAGACAAGAGCCTGTGAACGTGATGCCTTCTGTAGCTGGAGTAAGTAGGCTTCATCAGGCAACCTGTAGCAGACGCCAATCACAAGATTCCCTTTGTTGCTCTGATCGCTAATTCTTACCCATTAGCTTTCTACCTGCTCATGACTACTCTTCAGGGACAGCTCTTCACAGTTTCTCCATTTCTTGACACAGAGGACAATGCCTCTGCCCCTCCTTCCTCACCTGTCCCTTCTGAACAGCCTGGAGCCATCAATAGCTGCACTCCAGTCATGGGATTCATCCCACCAAGATTCAGTAATGTGGCAATCGGGTTGTAGCTTTCCAGCAGCTTCCAGTTCCTCCTCTTTGTTGCCCATGCTACATGCCTTGCTGTAGAGGCACTTCAGCTGGGCTGTCTGCTGAGTCACCTCGGAGGAACACCCCTTAATTCCTTTGAGATATTTCACTGATGCTTCCTTGTTGGCTCCTTTTACCTCAGGAGCACCTGGCTCATCTCTGTAAGACTTCTTCCATGCTGCAGTGTCCCCAGCATGTGTCAGAGCAACAGGCTGAGGGCCCTCACTAGCATCCAATCCCTCTAACCATGGTGTCATCCCACATCTTGTTATAGGCAAAGCTGGTATTATGCCCCTCCCCCTTCAAGTCTAGTTTAAAGCCCTGTCTGTGAGTCCCACAAGCTCCTGAGCAAAGACCTTCTTCCCCTTTTGAGAAAGGTGAAGCCCATCTGACACCAGCAAGCCTGGTGCCAATAACAGCAAGCCTGGTGACTATTCTATTTCTTTAGAAATACATTTTCCCTTTTTTCTATAAAACTTTTATTACAAAACCATGTTAGCTTGTGTAGGGCAGGCTGTAGCTATGGTGCACTGGAAAATGAGAGCTGTTTATAGAAAATATTTGAATTTTTTCATTATTTAGCTATTTTTAATTAATGATCTCGGCCTGTTTCCATCTAATACTAAAGAGCTGGCATCTTGAGATCACATCCATCTGCCCCTGAAGTGGCTGGCAAACCAGAAATCTTGTCATTATAACTTAACAAGGATTCTTTGGCACTGCTTAGTGGTTCCTCGGATGCAGAGCCTGCGAGTTAATGCCATAATTTTGACTCTTAAGTGGCACTGAAATGAGGAGTGTGGGTACATTGCAGCGTGCTCACTAATTTCCAATAACTGTGTATCAAATATTGGCAAATGCTGGAGTGGGATTTTAATTTCTTTGCAGAACAGTGCACTATTTACTATTCATTTAACAGCACTAACTTTTGAAGCATGTGACTCATACAAAGTCTCTGTGAACTCATCCAAAGAATCTCAGCTTTCTCTTGGAAACCGTTTTGGGGGTAATGTACCTATTTCCTGTCTACCCCACCTATTCCATGCCTTGTGCTGATGCCAATGTAGTTCAACACGAAGTGAAATTTATCAGTTACAATAAAAGCATTCACTGCCGCAGGTAATGCTGACATTGAAACCTTTATGGTTTTACGTCATGCCCACTGCTGTAGTGTTTTAGTATTAATCTATTTGTCCTCTTTTACAGCTGAAATTGAATAGGCTGTTAAAGACCATACAGTTGATGACAGAGGTCCCTGTTTTGAAAGGTATGTGAGAATTTATTTGTTTTAGGTACATACTGAAACACTTCCCTTAGCTGGAGCTGTAAAGCACGGCTGTATGCTGTGATGTCTCTGGCTTACACCTGGGTGTTCACCGCAGGTGTGGTGCATGCCAGGCAATTCGAAAACACTTCATAGCTGCAGTCTCCTTGGTTTGGACTCCTTATTTTGGGAAAATTTGCACGGCTTTTTAATCAAGTGAAGTGTGTGCTGTTGTTACTGTCTGCTGGCCGTCATGGATAGTACTATTCCAAAATTAGCCTGTGTTATTAGGTAAACAATAAACAATATACATAAATTTCTCTTAATGCCTGACAGACTGTGTACACGTAGCAGTTTAGAACCCAGCATATTTATAGAAAGGGGGAGCAAACATGTTTGGTTGTTTTCTTTTTACAGAACTAATCTATGTTAATGAAAAACTCTGTAGCTCTACAATCTTTCCC
>NW_010419478.1:35858-68674 GCF_000710305.1 Buceros rhinoceros silvestris | reverse complement strand
CCCTAGAAATGGACTGATTGTGCATTTTTCTTTGTGCTTTTTAGAGATGTTATGGCTTAGGTTTGACTATTCAGTGTTTCAGGGAAATATAAAAAGTGGAATTTATATTGTTCATTATTTTTACAGCTCAGTGGAAAGTGCAAATAACATTCATAAAATGTAGATGGCTAGATAAAATTATAAAATATTATTGATGAATTAACCTGCGATCCCGATCATGTGCACGCAATGTTTCCGTTTTACTACAGGACGTGAGTTTAGACTGAGAAACACAATGCTAATGTTACAACCCCCTGTTGATTTTATAGTAATTTGCCTTTAATTTTTTTTTTTATGCTGAAATATGGAATGGTCATAACTGATCCCATATACAGGATACAATATTGGAGAAATACTACCTCTAGACCCATATAAAATAAAAACAGAAAAACAACTGACGATGAAGAATATTATTCAAATAGTTCCAAATACAGGACCATTTTGAAGAGAGAAATGAAACACCATGTTTTTAAGAGAGAGCCTCTGGCACAGCATGTATAACAAAAGGTGTGAGGATAGTGTATGGTTTTCATTTAAGTGAGAAATAATGAATTTTTAATGTACTTACTTGAAAAAGCGAATTGCAATGTCCTGTCGTTTACAAACTTACCAATGCAGTATTTATTTTTGTAAATGAAATAATTGTTTCAGAGAAAGGAAGAATGTACACAACTTTATTCAGAAGGATTTTACAACAGGAGACTGAGATTTTGAACAGCTTTCAGTAAAATCATGCATGTATTGGTTGCTTTTTTGATGGGCTTCTTTAGTAACATTTAAGTGTGAGCCAGTTGGAATAGCACACACAGCTGCAGGAAAATCTTGCAAATTTTGACATTTGAGGTTCAGTAAGTTGAAGCTTTGTTAACTTTTATACCAAAAAGCTAGTAGTTTGCTGTAAGCAAGAGGTGGAATTAAGGAGACTATGCACTGAGCCTTGAAGTGAAGCAAGTCAGGGGATGTTCGGTTTTCCTGAATCCCGTGCATTTAAATCAACAAAGCACTGACCCTTCCGAAAAGAACTACCACTGCGTTTTTCAAAACTTTTTTTTCCTCTGTCTTTCCCACACTATATCTTTGATATATTAGACCCGAGATACTCAGAAGCATGTAAAACGAATAGAAGCCCAATTCTGTTGGACTCCAAGGGAAGTTCAACATCTTCCTCTTTTGAAAATCTCAGCCTCTATGATCTCCGTATCTTTTTTTCTAATCCTTGGCATTGTTATCGATTGAAACACAAAAACTCTAACAAACACACAGTCAAGGAGTGCAACTTAGATGAGGAGGAGTTTGGATATTTGAATGAGAATGATTAAATGGTCTGAATTAGGCTGTGAAACATATTCTGGCTGTGGGAGGATAGAATTTGGCAATAACAGGTTGACAGGACAGAGGAATCCAAAGCTTGATTCTGACTTGTCCTGTGATTCAACTTTACTCCAGAGTGGGGGAAAAAACTTGAAGAATGCCTGTGAGGATCAGGGAGGAGTTAATACCTGCTCAGGGAACAGGATTTCAGTTGGTCACTGTCGCTTGCCTTTTTGATCTCATGTGGGAACAGGTGGGAAGCTAGGAAGAAAGATTATAATCTAGACGGATTTATTAGCAACTATAATATAGAGGTTCTTAAGAAAGAGATTTGCTAAGATATACTTGTGCTACAATTCTTCTAGGTATCCTAAGGGAATTGAACATGTAATAAAATCCTTTTGAATGTAGATCATTAGAACTTGGGTTCACTGATAAATTACTAAGTTCAAACCAAAATCAATGTATTCAGTGATAATTATCCATTAATGACATGTTCCAGGGAAATCAGGTGCTAAAGTATTTATTCCAAACCTCTTTCTTTTTGTTCTTAAGATAGCAGTATGGGTTTGTTTTTAGACTATATTCTTCATCTTAACTAGAATTTAAATGGTCTCAGATGCCCCTCGCATTGAAATAAACATTTCTACGTATTTGATAAATGTAATATCTCCTCTTGTCTTTTGAGGTGCTACTGTGTAGTTCTTTGAATGATCATTTCTAGCTCTAGGGACAGCACTGAGTGGCATTTGAGATTTACTACTGATACCATTTAACACTGATTCAGCATTTAAAATTGGCCAGCTTCACTATCTTGAGTTTAATATACTTGTTATACAAGGTTTTTATTTGTAGTGAGAAATCAAACAAAAAATTCTTACAGAATCATTTCTAGCTCTAGGGACAGCACTGAGTGAGGAATCGTGGCATTTGAGATTTACTACCGATACCATTTAACACTGATTCAGCATTTAAAATTGGCCAGCTTCACTATCTTGAGTTTAATATACTTGTTATACAAGGTTTTTATTTGTAGTGAGAAATCAAACAAAAAATTCTTAATCATTTCTAGCTCTAGGGACAGCACTGAGTGGCATTTGAGATTTACTACTGATACCATTTAACACTGATTCAGCATTTAAAATTGGCCAGCTTCACTATCTTGAGTTTAATATACTTGTTATACAAGGTTTTTATTTGTAGTGAGAAATCAAACAAAAAATTCTTACAGAATGTAAGAATGTGGAATGCCAAGACAGGTTTTCTCTTTTACCTTTTTTTTTTTCTCTGAAGCTCTAAAAAAGGATTGATTAAGAGAGTGTGAGGAAGCATAGCAGAGACGGAGGCTCCCATTGGTCAGAAGGAACTCCTTTTAGGAGGTTGCTAACCTATATGGTACACTTAGATGGCTAAATTGCAGCGCTGACATCGGTGGAAGTGTAGGAAGTGTCTGATTTCCAGTCTTTAAGAACGGGGCAACTCACTGAAGTCTCTACATCTGCAGCTCCCTCAGGTCATCCAGCTTGCTGTGGAAGGAAAGATCTGAGCTAAAATTCTTAGTAAAGAGGCCACAGGATAAGATGCCTTTACGTCATTTTAGAGAGCTTTCTTCCTCCCCAGCTCTCACAGAAATTCAGCACTGCTACCAAGTGGAATTTGAACTGGTTTTCAGCCAGGAGAGCTGGAAAGACTGTGGGTGACTGAGGAAGGATGTTTCAGGGAGATGAAGCAGTGGTACTCTGGGACTTCTTTTGAATTGGGAATCCAGTAATAAGCTTACTGTAGTGAGGCTTCGTTGTTCCTCACGTGACATGTTGAAGGACCAGGTATGTCCTGAAAGATAGAAGCACTTGATTTCATTTCCTAATGCGTACATCCATATGTAAATGGTGAAAAAATCTTGCCTTTGAGGCACAAAACTTGTACAGAATGTAAATTAACTCCAAACTGAAATAATTCATGGTTCTGAGCAAAAATAACATAATGGTTGTTATAACCATGTTTATGAAATACTAAACTTTTAACACACAGCAATCAGCCAAAGCTATAAGGCAGTGTAAAAGACTGCACAGTTAATAATTGTAAATGTTACATGAGTGCGAGTCACTTGATTGAATTTATTAGAAATGTGTTACGAGCATTTTAAGAAATAAAGCATTTATCACAAAATGATGATTTCTTCACTTAAGCTCATTAGGAAATCACACATCAATTCATGCATAATTACAGGGGAATTTCTGCCACTCACTACAAATCATTACCACATTAGCTAAAGTTGACTTAATTTATCTGTGATTTGGAAAAGGTGGTATCTAAATAGGAAAATTAGCTTATACAGTGGATGAAAAAATCAACATCATCACAAAGGACTTAGCCTTCTCTTGTTACTTGTTAGACAAAGATGCACCTTTTAACTCTTTTGTATGTAAAGCTTGTACTTTCGAATGAGCTCTAAAGCTTTTCTTTCCATGTCAGAATACCATATTATGGATCCAGTGCCAGGTACTTAATGATTCGTTGATAGTCAAGGCACGTTTACTTGCACCAGACATACTCATTGTTTTTAATGATCATTGCAGTTTGAGATTAAATTGAAAGGGTTTGGGGGAGGCTGGGAGATGGGGAAGGAACAAGTTTTGCAAGCACTGGTAAGCTAGTCCTGCAGCAGCAGGGCAGAAAATGAGCATTCTGCCAGCTCGGCAGCATTTACGCTGCACTGTGTTTACATTCCTGTGGTGTTTATGGTGGACATAGTTGTCCTGTGGCCTATTGCACCTTCTTTATTTCCCAAACTTTGTGTAAGTTTGAGAATGGTGCATAGCTGATAGCATCCAAGCTAAAGGTGCAATTGGTTACTGCCTGTTTATTTTACACGTTTCTCTGCACGTTTTCTTTTTGTTAGTTCACAAGCACTCTTGTGAAAGGGTGTGTTAGGCTCAGAATAATTAGGCTGCACGCTCATCTGTCCAGGAGGCATGTAGAAAGGCAGTGTCTGAGATTCAGCCCTGTATATTTAGAAAGAAATTGCTTTGTAACTTTACAGCCCTTCATTATGCAACACATGACTTAGTTCAAGCATTCCCCTATTCCGTATTCAAATGCTGTGTCATTCTTAATGTTGGGAAGTATTGATGTCACAGTTACGGAGTTTAATTAGAAGGGGGGGTTGTCTTTTTTAATCTGGTGCATTTCTGTGATATGCCTTATAGATACACCTCAAGCAGTCACGTTGGCACCTTCTGGGAAACAACAGGCTGTCATGGAGAGGTGGAGGAAGGCAGATGAAGAAGGGACAAGGGAAGTCAGATTCTTTTTAAATAGTCTTCACTCTCAGAAATAATGTACCTGGGCATATCCTTTCAGTTCTGTAGTAAAGTACTGATCCTTTGTTTTCAGCAGCCCTCCGGAGGGGTTCTTGTGTGTCCTTTGTTTGGGGTCTTTTGCACAAGCTCGGGATCTGCCAGTTGAAAGTTATGCCCCTCCTTCCACATTAGTACCTCACATTTATAGACCAAAGCATTGTTTCCTGTTTCTTTCTGAATCTATCTCCCTGGCAACACGTGAGCCACTTGTGATTCTTTCGCTACTTTTTATTGCATTTACAGCCTCAAATACAATTCTAAGGGCTATTATTCTCTGAGTGAGATGTAATATTGAATCATACGTGGTAAGTTCATTATTCTTAGTGTCATTAGTACATTTTCACATTTTTTTCACATCCTTTGGTAAGGTAGTGTGTGAGGTTGCAGGAGTTGGCTGTGCCAGTAAAATGGCTTGCTGCTGCCAAAAGGGGTGGTTCTGCTCCCTCCTCTCTTCTGGTTCCTGTCTGACCCTTTGTTGAGCTGACTTGGCATACTAAACTAACAGAGAAATGTTCACTTTTTTTAAAAAAAGAAAGTTTTCCTACCAATGTTGCAAGTTGAAAAGCTGCTTGAGAAGCCCACCCTTTGAATTAATGGTTTTGTTCCGGCATTGTAAGAAACCTCAAGTATATAGTCACAATGCCTCTTGAGTGTGTTTTAATAATCTCTCTTTTTTTTTTTTACTATTGTTCCTCATTCTATTATGATAAATAATAATTTCATATAAGAATTGTGAATGCTATCAAAATGAATGAATATATTATAGAAACAAAGTAAATTTGACAAGAAATATGTGATAGCTAATGCCACTTCCACTTCTAAGAACTGTAAGGTATCCAACTACATCCTAAATTTGTAAGCAAATAATTATAACACGATATTGTGTTAATACATTGACTACCCTTTTAAAAACAAAGATTAGAGAAGGGATGCTTAATTTGGGCAGCTCTTACACTTTTAGAGACTTTTCTTTCTTTAATCTTGGACTAGACACTTGTAACCAAATCAGTGACTTGATACACTGAATGAATTAGGTTCTTAATCTCATCTTAAACTCACACCATATGCAGAATTAATGTTTTCAGCTTTTATTGCTACTGGAATTTCAAGTTCGTTGTGATTAATCTTGAAGTGAAGATTGCTTCTTAGGTAGGAGGCAGTATATTTGACAAAGAATGCCAACTGTGGCAATGGATGAAGACATTGTAATGATAGAAAAGAAGAGGGTGGGAGAAATCCAAGAAACCAATCTGAGCAGCCATTCTACTGCGGTGACAGCAGCAGTTTAGTACATTGTATCAAAATGAATGGGCTTTGCATAATTGATTTCAACATACTAGTAGCCTGAGGTCTAAGCTGCTCTAACCCAGAACTTATTAGCCATGCTACGAAGATGGGAGAAAACTGGATTCTGCTACAGGGGAGGTGGAGAATAGCATTGCTATTAGAGTAAAAGCTTTGAAAGTAGGACAGAGCTACCAAGAGAAACCCCCTTTGTATATTTATCAGGGTTATTCTGTTCATCTCTTTCAAATATCATAAAAAGCTGTTTTAAAATCTTTGTGCAATACGAAATACTGAGAATTAAACTCCTAGTACTCGGTAGGTTTTATTACCTAATTTGAATGGCATTCCCGCACAAGTGTAATAGCCGTGTTGTGAGATCTCTTGTAACTACGCTGTATTTTGAATAATCTCTGCAAAAATATAGATGCAAAAATAAGTAAGATGCTCTTTTGGGATCCACTTAACTTGCTTTTTGTTGCTCAGTCACACACTTACGAATAATATTTTTATTTAATAATGTTCTGCTCTTGTGTGAATCAAGAAGTGTGTTTCCTGGAGCTTGCTAAAGAGAAGAGGATTATGTGCATCATGGAAGTACATATAACTGTAGTTCAGAATGTAAAAACACTAATATTTGGATGTAAAGTTATTGTGATGAGCCGATGAGAAGATGCCATTTTAATGTCCTGCTTCCTTGCAGCATTCCAAGGTATGTTACTGCATGTTGTCTATTTTGCTTTGCCTCTGCTGGATAGACACTCATGAGTGTTTGGGGAGTCTGGATTCATGCAACAGACTCCTGGCAGTAGAGTGATGTATTTGATAGAGGAAAAAATAGATTATCTTCTCTGACTAGAATCCAAGATGGGTAGTTGCAGGTGAAGGACTGGGAAATGAGATTTGAATGAACTAATGTGTTCAGTGTCAGGATTCCCAGGCTATTAGACTTCTTTAGAAGACCATGACAAAGCTCTTCATTAGCGTTCGTCATGCTTCATCCAGCAATATGAAATATTGACAGTGGCTCCTTTAAACATGAGTATTCTGCATAGATCAGCATCAAGCACCTTAAATACGCCCTTGCTCATATAAGGAGCTAAATGGTATTAAGAAGAATATTGTACATTTATGAGTAGTGGTGGTGTTTATTCTGAGTGGATCCAGCGCTGTGATTGACTGAATGAGGTGCAGTACTCTATAATTAGCAGACTTTATAACCTATTTTTAAAAAGTTTTACTAAGGAACATTTGAGGAGGGAGAATTCCATGTTACCAGAAATGTTTTATTCATTTTATTTTTTTATTTGCACTACTTTCACAGAACCTTCATAACTTTTGCAGAACTGTAGAGTTTGCCGAAGTATCCTATATTGTTCGAACAGAGACTACTTCAGAAAAAAAATAAGGTGACTCTTTGGTCTTTTTGTTTGGCCTTAGGCTACTTAAGCTTGTGACATCCCTCAGAACAGAGAGTTATGAATATGTTCATGTGACCCCTTCTAATAGATGTCTTGATCTATAGGACCCATTTTGAAGTATCTTTTCTGTTTTGGTAAAGCCATCGATTTGTCCCAGAGGTTGAATCATGATTTTCCATATTTATGCTGACATTATTGAAGGGGAAAAACATAGGCCAGGTTGTAACAATTTAAAAAATATTCCAATATTGCTCTTGAGAACATCTGGCAGCGCCCATCAGCAAAACATCGTTTGCAGTTCAGCTTTCCCTGGCACTGCAGGTGGAACTGATACTTGGGGGAAATCACAGATAATAATAATAATAATAATAGGAAGGTCCTACAGGACTGGCTGGAAGCAGCAGTGGGGCTGCCAACTTTTTTCTGCTTCTTCACAAAGAAATCTAAGATAGGTTTAATAATTTTTTTACATAAAAATAAACACTAGCAGAAATTTTTTGTTAGCATAAAGTGCCTTTTCCATCAAAGAAGCCTTGTCAAATGTTGGTGAAAAATCCTCACAATTCCAGTAATTCTTGATGTGGAATTCTTGCTCTGTGGCGTCCTAGATGATAAAGGTCAGTATGTGACAAAATCAGATAACTTCTTAAACTTGTTTTACATCTTTTCTCTGAGGTTTGTCCCTCAGAAGAAGAGACAGGCAACATAAACAGGTTCAGTTTTAAAATGCAAAAGCTGGTTGTGCAGTGTTTTGAGCACTATCAAATCATACTAACATCAGTGGGGAGCCAAGAATCCTCAGAATCAGTGTTCACAGGAACATCAAAGAAGGAAACATACCCTTGTTCAATTCCTTTCTGTTTCAAGCAACTTTTGCCCACATACAGAGATTTTTACCAGCTTCATCTTGCTGAAACAATCTTCTAAGCAACCCTTTTCAAATATTTTGAAGAAACACGGGAAGAGAAATAGAAGGAGACTGGTATGAATCACAATCTGTGCCTTCTCGCAAAGCTGGTCATCGAATCTGTTTAAAAACTTAGTAGTCTGGCCTGTGCTCCCCTGGCAGAACAAAACTGTGCTGGCATAGAAAGATGGCAAGTTTTCGAGGGTGGTGTTTACAGTAGCTGTAATGGAAAGAACATGGAAGAAGTAATTAAAAAGCTGAGTGTGTACATGCTAATTATGAATGAAGATAGCGTAATCTGGTGCTTTCTGTTATAGAGACTTAATTTTAATTGTATGCAACTTTCCAAATTACAAGGTTTTGGGGTGAACTTCAAGGCAAGTATCTGCCTCGGGGTGCATTGTAGAAGAGTTTCAACTAAGTTCATCCATTTCTGAGAACAAGTTTAAGGAGTAACGAGGTTTCGCCTATCTTGAAATAAATGAGTACCTGTTTTTCTTCTGAAGCTCTAGTCTGTTTTCAAGCAGATGCTTGAAATTTGTTAGGGCTTCCGTCCAATACTACATTTAGCTGTTAAGTTCTCAATTTTTGGTCAGTTTGTGAGCCTCTGAAACTCTAAGCTAGCTCACAAAGCAGGAAGTTTTGTCAAAGACTAATGGCCAAGTTCAAGATTCCCAAAGGTGTTCAGTTTTCCGATGAGCTATAACTTGGGGGGCAGGGAAGCAGACATTTAGGTAGGAGCTGTAAGCCTAAATATGTTAGTGTGTGTTGCTCTAGGGCTCCAAAGAGTCTACGTCCGCACAGCATGTTCTGTCCCTTCGGGTATTTTTATGCCCACTCAACCAAATACACTTTATCTGAGGGCTTTGGGGTCTGAGTTGGTGGCTCTCTGTGTTTAATTTTTTCCTGTTGCAACAGTGTGTAGTGCCAGGACTGATTTTCCCCTTGTCTTCTCAGAGCTCTTGCTGTTGCAGCCTGAAGGAAAGCTGGCATGCCTGCATGCAGAGGAGGGGAGGTTGGGTGCAGGAGCTCCAGGAGGAGCCTGGGGAATTGGGGAGAGTGAAGAGGGAGGGGCAGAAGCTGGAAAGGGGACTGGGGGGGTGTAGGTGAAAGAGAAAGTAGGCAAGGGTCTTTGGAGGAGTAAAGGCAGAGGATGGGGTACAGGTGACTGGTGTGTGGGAGAAAAGATAGCAGTCGGTGTGAGGACAAGCAGAGTTGAGATTGAACAGAGCCAAGTGTATGGGAGGGGCAGGAACAAGCAGGATGGATGGATTACAAAAAAAGGGGCAGGAGCCAAAGTGGGTGGGTGGGTGGGTGTGAATGGAAATAGAGGGGGAGAGCAGGAATTGTGGCCTGGGGCACCAGGTTTTTTCTCAGCAAGTATAAATTCCAGAATGAAAGAAAACCAGAATTAAGCTTGCTTGAGTGACATCCCTCATGTGCAGATTAAACATTTGGTTTAATGGTATATTGTAAATACATACTTCTGTTAGAGTGTAGGATCTTTGGGGCTCTGATACTGCTTGACTGTGATTACTAAGTGTGGTGTATGTCTTTGGTATGCTACTGTTTTTATTCTGGGAGAGTAAATATGAAATCATTACTGTTTCCTACTTGCACTACAGTATTATGTGTTACCAGTTTTACCGAATCTCTCTCCTGTTCGTTATTTTTGGTCTTTTGGCCTTTTCTGCAGTCCTGCAACAGTGGGCTTTCACAGGTGTTTCTGTTTCTACTAAACAATACAGCAATAGCTGTAATGAAAATCTCTTTCTTCCATGAAACCATCTTTGGTTTTTCCTACTATAATGCTAGTTGCAGAGATGTTCAGTACGTGGAAAATGAGTTTAACAAAAACACGCATATGTACCCAGATTAAATCTATTTCTGTTCCACGCAGCAGCAAACTGGTGTGTTAGTAATAATCCATGCCTCTGCCGTGGGGCGGAGCTGAACTCAGAGGTGGGCTCAACCTCCCACAGCAGCGCCAGCGCTGCTGCTTAGATAGCTGCCATGGAGGCTCGTTTGGGGAGGCAAGTTTGTGTGTGAGAGAGGGTAACATCTTCCTGTTTGCTGAATACAAGAGTAGACTGGGTTCCTCTACCAGCTGGTTCTCCAGCATTTTGTGTTATTTGTTTTCTCATTATTTCCCTCTTATCCACAGCTCACTCCAGTAAAGACACCTTACCTCCAGCTGAGAAAGCAAGAGAGAACAGGTACTCTGCCCTGAGAGTGATCTGATAAGGATTAGTGCAAAGGCTGCGCAGCTGGCATTCCCCTTCCTTCCTGTGCTCACTCATGATTTAACGTTATTTCCTTAGGCAGCAAGTGGTCTGGCACCTGGAATACTGGATTCACATCTAAACAGGTGGAGGATGTGTGACTCTTCTTGGTTTTCTGAATAGTTTCTTATTGACCTATCTCATTTCAGAAGGCAAAGAACTAGCCTTCTTGAGGGATACCTGTGGTCTTCTGCTGACTTTGGCATGAATACAAATAGGATTCTTTTCCTAGAAAATAAAATTGCTTACAACTGACATAAACTCGTTTTGCTATGGATGTTGGAAGGAGTGTTTCCCTAGGTGTTGGATGACTTTGTTCTTCAGGCTTGTTACAAATTGAAGAGAAAGATTCCTTGTTACATCATTTCTCAGTGTTACAATGAGTTTGGCTCTGCCATAGATGATTTTCCAGTAGAAATTGTTGGTCTGTTTCTGTACTTATATACATTCGTGTTCTATAAAAAATAGTAATTTTAGTATGCTTACCTTGAGCTGTCTTGCTTTCAGGTATTCATACACAGAGATACCTTAAGGCATCTCAGAAGTGAAGGCAAAGTTGCAATTCTCTGCTCTGAGGTTGAAGGCCAGGACAGGAAAGCCATTGCAGTCGTAGGGAGAGGAAAAGCACTGATGTGAGCTACCTTCCCTTCCCTCTCCAGGTAACTGCTACGTAGGAGTATGGATGAGCCCCTTTCTTGCTCATTAGGGTAGGAGTAGTTGCCAGCATAGCTGTCCTTGCCAGAGGTGAGGTGAAGTCGGAGCTGGAGCTATATTGCTGCTCCAAACAGTATGGCAACCTGTAACACTCCTCCATAAGTGAATCTTTACATTGCGGTTACTAAGGAAAAAAAGGAATTTGTTGTAAAGCAATAGCAAAAAGGAATAAGTGACCTTTAATTTTGAGTATATTGGTTTGGCTTAGTTTTGCCTAAAAACTCTAAAGAATCAAGCTAATGGAGTCCTTTAAAGTCCTTGAAGTAATGGTTCAAAACAGCTAGTAATTGTTGAGTGGCAGCAGGATCTCTTTTTTCTACCCAAGTCTCCCTACTAAATGTTTGTTTCTGCCTGTTGTTGTCTGTGTGCGGTTTCATCGGGTAGGAGTCGTGGGCTGATTAAACAAGGCATGCATCATAGTCTGCCAGGGAGGGCGATTTCCTCAGGAGCTCTGGAAGTCTTCACATAGCTGAATTGATACCTAAGCTTCAGCTTCCAAATCTGTATGCAAGATCAGGTTTTTTCCAGGGTTCTGAGCAGCTGTTGGGCCTTGACGGTTTTGAAACCCAGACCAGCTGTATGCATGCCTAAGCAGGACCATACAGACCTTCTGTGGTTAATGATATTGCTGTTGTTTTCAGAGCGTACCTTACCTGCATGTAAGGTTCTTAGGTGTGCGTGTGTTGAGTTCAGGAACTGGAAGATTTTATAGCTGCCTCTGGGTTGTACTCTTTGAGCATGGAAGAAGAAGAGCATTCAGTCCTGCTTACTTCTCAATTGTTTTTGCTAATTTAAAGGCAGAAAATCTCTGAAGAAGCTGAAGTGAGGGAGGATGAGCAATTTTCTGAACTCCTGCATATTCAGTTCCTGGTAGGTAATTCTTCTGAGAATTTCTTGCATATATACCTACTTGTGGATCTTTAACTCCAGATGCAAATTGAGAAGAGTACTAATTAAACAACGACCATCCTTCCAAACTGCCCTCTAGAGAGATTTCAAATCCAAAGCTGCACAAAGAAAGCACCAAGTTGTTACTTTCCCTAACAAAAATGTTACACAAAACTGCCCTAAACCCCCAGTCCCAACTTTTCTATAAAATGTGGTTTATTTGGAAAAAGAAAAGTTATTAACAGGAGATGATACTGAGGATTACATAGTAGTCTGTTACCAGTGCTACAGAATAATCTGTGTAATTTCATAGAGGCTTGCCTTCTCCAGATGACGATTTAACATCTTGAAATCAAGTTTATATAATCTAGTTTCCCCATATAATAGATGTGTTTTTGGGAAGAGCACTGGTAAAAGCTATGCATTGAATGAAATGGAAATTCTAAACCACCTTCTGCAGAAGTGTAGATATAGGATGTAAAACCACCTGGTCCCTGTGGAACACAGTAAAATGCAAGCCAGCTGTTAAATCTTTTAGTTCATTTATTCCTTCTGCAGATTTTATGGCTATTAAAAAGTCCAGCTTTATGGCTAAGTGCTAAGGAGACTCTTACCCCAAATGCTGTTCAATCCTGCATCTTGAACATGGAGGCTACAGGAAAGATGGAAACCCTTTACAAACTTTTACAGAACAGGTACAGAGTCAGTACGTTCCCCTCCCTGCCTCACAAGAAATTCTTTAAAAATGTTTGTCTAAGTAGAAAAGCCATGAAAGAAGTCCTATGCTAAAATGGTATATTTACAGGTGGTGATGGCCACCTTGTTTAAAAAAATCATTTTTCAAGGACAGACAATGCTAAAGTATTATGTGTTTAGCTGCAATCAGCTAGTGATTGACTAAACAAAACTGTCTTCTGCTGTGATAGTTAACTAATTAACAGTCCATTGCTAAGTGCTAGTACTTTGGAAGGACTTCCTCCTGACCTGGGCAACCACGTTTCGGTAGTTGATGGTCTGCATTCAGTGGGAGGAGCTGCTGGCCAGGTGCAGGGATTCCAGAGTGCAGCAGAGAGTTGCCTGGGATGGTCAGGGGACAAAGTGAGACGTTTTGGTTGTCAGAAACTGCAGCACTGGTTTCAATAATATCATAATACCCAGCTGGAGCCTATAGAAATCATTGTCCTTTGATTTTCCTCAGGACATATGAAAGAAAGTGAGTCAGGTGGAAGCACGTGTGGATTAATTTCCATTGCTCAGCAGGGACCCGTGTTTCTGATGACCATTTTTCCTCCTCGCACCTGGATAAAAGCGGGTTTGGGGAGGAAATCAGCTCCTTCCCTAAGAAGATGAGTAGACCAGTGTTGTTCAGCTGAGAGCCCATGGGCTGCTTTTTGCTCCAGCTGGCTGCTTCATTTTCTCTGGAGGAGAAGGGTAGCTGTCTCATAAGGAGATGCAGCTAAGGGGAGGGGCGTGCTCCCTTCTTTGCTTGTTCGCTGCCACATGGACCATTGGGTGGTGGCTGGGAAGGCATGAGGAGAGTGCTAAGGAAAGGGCTATTGCTGGAAAGGAAAGTTTCACTGCAGCAGCACCTATTGTCCCTATCAGCAAGTGGTAGAACTCTGAATCTCCGGGGAGGCACTAACAATCCTGCAATTTCTTAGTGTGCTGAGCCAAGAAAAGACTTCCTCACAGGTGACAGTGAACATGCCTGATCACTCAGAAGTATTTCAGGCATATTCACAGTGAGCACAACTGCGTTTTGTCTGGCACAATGGTCTTGTGAGCATTGTGAATTCCCTGAGAAGCAGCAGAAGTTTTGGCCTAATACAGGCAACCTACAAATTCCATCTAGCATTACAACAGGAACGTCAGAGACTTCTTCAGAGAACCCTGAAGACTGTACGTACCTGCTTAATAGAGTATATAGGATAAGTGGAGCTGTGCAGATTGCCAGCACCATTTGCACAGCATGTGAGAGCACCTATGGAGTGTCCAAAGGACAGAATGCACCCAGCACTGTTGGGGGTACCAGAAGCGCTGTCCCAGATTTAGCCCCCCCCAGACACTTCCACTGGCAGGTTAATATAGCTGGACAACTGTTCTGGCTGCTAGGAAGCCCTCGAGGCTTTTCTACAAACCCTGCCTCCTTATCTGAATAGGCTGAATACAAATATTTTTGTACCTGTGTGCTAACATTGGCTGCTGCTAAAATGATCATAAAGGTGCCGAGGAGTCAGTCTCAACATGGGCAGTACGTTTGGAAAGGACTGGATATGTTTGTTGATCAACATCTTTTTGCCATTTTAGCAATGTGTGATATTAGTAACACCCAGAAATATTTCCAGATTGTATGCAGGTATGTCCTAGGTCAACGATGTGCAAAGAGAACTTCCTCCTGCCCAGAAAAAGGATGGTCAGGTATCTGCAGGTTTGTTTCTGTATCAGTGTGTTTCTGGACTGACGAGAACCCAAAAGATGTATTTTCGTGCTGGGGAAAACAGTTTGGCTGCAGTTCTGTATCAAGCTGGTTTAGAATTGGGCCTGTAATTGCCAGTTTGGATTTTCCTTATCTTTTAACAATTTTGTGTACTGTGAATGTTTTGGATGAATTCTTATAGGTGATTTCAGTTGATAAATGTTGGTAAGGAAATATCTACTATGCACAGGAGCCATGTCAAGTTTTTTTGTTTTTTTTTCAAATAATACATAGACTTATTTATTGCCAGTGTCATGCCTTATTTGGAAAGTTCTACCTAACAAGGGAGCCAGTGGGTAGTCTGGAAGATACTACGGTAAAAGTAATGTTGCTAATGAAATAATCGAAGGTTTTTAGTGTAGTTGCTATGGGCCTACTGAGTCTCTACATACAGAGCTTGAGCCTTTGCTGTTGTTTTTACCCTGTAAAGATGGGAGTCTAACTGCTGCCAAATCGGAGCGGAAGCATTTTGCACTTGGGTGTGTTCAGGTGTGAAGCAGTGCTGGAGGGAGGAGGCTCTGGAGAATACAATCATCAAATCCAGTCATTATCTGTGAGAACAGACGCTGCAGTCTAGAGGCAGGCAAGGGTGTGAACTGATGTGGTGCGAGTTCATCGCAGTATGCTGCTGTAACGACTTAAAATCCTGACTTACAGGCACGCTGTTCCTCAGTGCTCCTGAACAGCACAGTGCTGCTCAAACTGTGTGCTGGGCCAAAGGCTTCACGTCCGGACAAGAACACTGACACACTCGGGTCCCACACCTGCAGGTTTTTGAGGGTAGCTCCCTAGAGAGGAAAAATTGGTTTGTAACCTGACTTCTCCACAGAGTACCAAACAGTTCATAGCTATTAAAATCCTTGGACACTGCAGCTTTCTGGCTGTGTTCCAGCTTTTACTGGCAAACACTTCCTGCAAATTAGCTGTTTTTAATACACTACTTCTGCAAGAACCTGGTGATGCAAAATTTCAGTTTAAAGGAATATGTGTTGTTGGATTTTACACTTCTTTGCTACGTATATTGAAAATATGCTTGACTGCCTGGCTTAGCTGGACGGAGTTGGGGGAGACTAATCAAACAGAATAAAATGGTTATTCTGATTGTCAAGTACTTTGTGCCAGAAAGGACTGAATCCTCTTAGTTATTCTGTACAAAGTTAGATGACAGCGCTGTGCTACTGTGTAGGCAAGTAGTATGCACCCACAACAGTCTCTTGCACAAACAGCCTGGGGGACTGCAGTCATCTTTATCAAGAAGAGGAGAGTTTCACTCTGTGTTGTGGGTTTTTGTACAAAATCTTGCAGAGATATGCTAGAAAGGTTTGAACATCTTGTGAGCAGGGTGGCACTTGTGATAGTGATCAGAACTTATCTATACTGCCACTTATTTAGAGAAATTAAGCTCGAGACATGGTGCAGACTGCTTATGGTACAACTAGCTGCGTCTTGATGCTGTCTCTCACAGAGACCGTTGAATCATATGTCAAATTCAAATTGGATCATTAGAGCTGTACAAAAAGGTTAGGGAAATAGATACAGAATATGAGAAAAATAATCATCATAGCAGAATGGGAATATGAGCTCACCTTATTCTGTAACTCTGTTTTTCAGGAGCTTTATTAAATACAGGCTTACATAGCAGACAATGTGGGTCATCCTATCTGAAAAATCAAGGCCTTGTAAACTTGCTTCAGGTTAGATATCCCAAATCAAAACTGTCAGATACCAATGTTCCCCTTGTTTTCCAAGGCTGGGAGAGATGGAGTAAGGTCTCTCCTTACATCCGTCACTATCACATCGGTCTCTTTAAGCCTTTGATCAGAAATTTTCCAGGCATCAGTCTATGCTGGACAGGTCTCTTGCTTTCCCTAGACTAATCACTCTTTTTTTTCCTTCCTCTCATGAGACTGCTGCCCGCCCAGCAGCATTTTTTGCAGGACATAATTTTCAATCCTTCTGATTCTAATAAGCAAAATGGGGAAAACTTCCTAAGGTAATACTTTATTATAAGTTACAGAGAAGATTTTGATTATGACAGTGTGTTTTCCTGTTCGGTAGAAACACATTCTTGGTAATGAAGTGTATCTCCCAACATGGAGTAGTTTGGACATTACTGTTTGTACTTGGTATAACTACACACATGCAAAATCGTGGAACACTAGAACTGTTCTCTACTTAGCTGAGGCTAATGCTAGTAAAAGAAATGGCAGATAAATTAGGAAATCAACCTCCTGTTGCCAGGTCAACCACATCCCTTATTGGTAAGTATCAGTGTGTATATGAAAAGGATAATATATAGTGAGGACAGACAAGAGCTGCAAGCTCTCCATAGCACGGTGGGAGGGAAAGGTTGTTGAAAATAATGCCTTTAGCAAGTGACCTAAACCCTTCATTCTCTTATTGTTCTGTGTTCATGTCAGTGAGAAAGAGGGAGAATTATTAGAAGGATCAGAAGGCAAAATTCTGTTTCTTAATTAACTGTGTTTCAGTTTCCTGAGGATGCACAAAGTGTATATTTCTGTGTGTTTTCTCAGATTTCACTGATGATGAGAGACAGTGGATCAAAGGCATTGCCTCACTTAAACTGCCTTCAATTTCTTACTGTTTACAGTAGATGATTTACCACCTTTTCAGGTTTTGACTTTAATCCTGTAAATGTTTTTAGGGTTTCATTTCTAACCTTCTTGTGAAACCTACTTGCTATACCAGAAAAAAAAAAAAAAGAGAGAGAGAAGGAAGTTTGGGTTTTTTCTCTTTAGACCAATCAAACAAAAAGTTGTATTGTTATGAAGAAAAATTGCAGTGGTCAGAGTCTTTCATCTTTCTAGGCTGATAGTGTTGAAATTGTGAAGAACAGTGGTTCATCTGTGTGAGAAACAGTGATGTTTTAAACAGAAGGTTTAAAGTATGTCCGTTGCACCATTAAAAGTATGAAGTTGTGTGGGGAGTGTGCCACATATCCTATTGGCACTGATTTCCAGAAAACTAGGTATGATTCTAGCTCTGGTCTCTTGTTCCCCATGTGCACAAGGGCTGGGAATACTGTGGTTGGGGAAAACGTGCTCATGCTTGAAACAGAGTCTGTGCCAGTCTCTATTCAGCAGGTTTTCTTGCAGCCTGTTAAGAATTCCACAGGTGGACTCCAAAGGGAGTCTCAGTCCTTTAACTGTGATGATTTAAACCTCATTTTAAAAAAATATCTTGGTTTGTAAATTAGGCTTCCGAATAAGTGCAATCTTTTTTCCTGCTGGGTACCCAGTGGTTCCTGTTTTAATTTGCAGAGGAGTAGTAGGTGCTCAGCATTTAAGAATATCAGGGCACTTCCCTAAGTACCTACATGCAAATAGGAGTCTGAGCCGCACTCAGTTTTGAAAGTCTTGACTACTGTGTGCAATGTGGGTGGTCAAGAAATTTTAGGTAGGTTCCCTGGGGCTGCGAGATGGAACTGTTGATATAAATCGCTTGTTTTCTAGCTGGCAATAATTTTATGAAAAGTGGCTGTTAATCTTTTCTTACTGCAGTGTGTTTCCTTTTCCTTGTTCCGTAAGACATCCTTCATTTGACTATGGAGAAATCAAGCCTCAAGTATTGTATCATATCTTACAGCTGCTCCTATATAACTTTCTGTTCTAGTCACCTAAGTCAGAACAGAATTGAAGTTCTCTTCATTCCACCAAAGACTTCTGGTTTGGTGAGGAGGGAAAGAAAACCAACACCTTGTCTCATAGGTATAGAAACCTGTTGTTTCATCTTTACAAAAGAAAGGGTAACGATGACTGTTGCAGAGATCATACAAGAAAGAACCCGGGGGAACCCAGGGTATTTTTTTATTTCTGAAATGCACATTGCAGTGAGGAAGGGACATTTTACTATACGTGAAAGCTCTGTCTTTTTTCTTTCACCCAACTCTGAAGGTAGTAATACAGTATTTGTCTTCTGTTTAGGAGAAGCACGTGATTGGCATTAAGTGTTCAAGTGTGTGTCTTTCTTTTATCTCCCACAAGTACTGTTTTCCCTCTTTCTGTTCAGTTAAGTCATGTTCTGTATTTTATGCAACCTAGAAAACGCTTTGTGTTCTTAATCTTGTTATCTGCTTTCCCAGCATATATTCATTTTTCAATTGGCTGGGGAAGTGGAAAGGTTAAGATAGTGTAACTGGGCTCTGTGATAGAATCTTTCTGTGTAAAACTGATGTTCGCATTGTCTTCTCAATTTGCCTTTCGTTCTATACACTTCAGCTTTAGGATAATCACATATTTTGTTAGATACAGGTGTTCAGCTCTTCCATAGATGCACATAGCATGTTCATGGAAATGAATATGATTTATGTAGGCAAGATAGAACAGATGTGCTGACCTGTAAAATATATCATATGATGCTATTAGTTGGAAAAGACGTACTAGGACAAGTTATTCAACACAGAAGGTGTCATGACATTATCCGTATCCTGGAGAGCATCCGGTGTGTTATAGCAGTGTGGCTACACAACAGCCTGTTATTGATGCACCGAGGTCTTTGCCCTGATACCCAGAAGTGTTGTTTGGACTTTGACTTTCTTCCCTGTGTTCTGTCACACCCTATTATAAAGCTTTGGGTAAAGAATGTTCCCAGTAAAATAAATCAGTTTTGCAGACCATGTGCTTTTATTAATTATTTTCCATATTCTCTTTTAGAGGGATACTTTACAGGTTGGTCTTACTCTTATGGAAAATTATCTTGATAGATGAGTAGCTCAGAGCAACATGTGTAATTTATGGATATAGAAAACGCACGCAGTCTCTCAGTGTCTTTACAGATAGGCTTTAGGGCAAGTGAGATGTTCAGATAATGGAAAGGGGGAGTGTTAATAAATCTCAGTCAGGAAGAAAATACATCTTTTATTTAAAGTAAGTTCAAAGCTGCATTCTAAATTACTTTTTTAAACATCATTGGTGCTTTTTCTTCATCCTATTGCTATTGTTAAACAGAATGCTAGATAATATACATGACATGTAATTTAAAAATACAAGTAATTAGATCGTGAGATTTGTTTTCCAAATGAGAACTAGTAAATTGCTCAGACTCCATAAAAATGTAGAGTAGTACTTTTGATTAGATGTTAGATTCATTTAAGTTGCTATCGGTGCTTGTTTCAGAATTAGAGAAACTCTTACTGTATATTGGGGAAGTGTCTGCTGCAGTATTAATAACATTATTGTAATCTGTAAAGACTGTGAAGAAAATGAAAAACATAGAAATTGCTGCTCAGGAACAGACCAGTGATCCGTACAGTCTTGTATCCTGCCTCTGACAGTAACCAATATGTGATGATTCAGAGGAAGAAATACACGCAGCCAATTGTGTTATAGTGTACCACAGAGGGAAATCTCTTTCTGGCCCCAGGTGGTGCTCAGTTTATGCCTTAAAGCACGAGGATTGATAGCTCTTGTAAATTTTACCTTAGCTAGTGTAACCAAATTGGATTGCTCCTTGTTGTCCATAACCTGGCCTTCACCTGGCCTTTGTAAAATTACAGTCATGTCCCTTATTGCTGGCTTCATAGCTTTTACATTTGTTGTTTTAAGCAGTTGCAGTAGTGCAGTCCAAGGACCTGTGCCACTATTTTGCATGATGCAATCGTAGTTTCCATTGATAACAGCCTGGCTCAATGCTTTGGGTTAAATGGAAAATTATACTTTTCTGTGGGGCAGGGCAGACACCATGCTCACCCTGTGTCAGTTGTCTGACAGTTTGATAGCAACTGTCTCCTATTCTGAACATGGAAGCCTTGGTCATGGGAAGAGTTGAAGAGTATGCCTAGAACTGACGTGTCTAGACTACGATTAGACTTTTGTGTCAGTAGCCTAGAAGGATCAAAGTTGGGTTTGGAACATTAACGCACCCTGCAAATCTTGACCTCAGCAGCCTCTGAAGGAGCAGCTGAAAGTCACTGTTGTATATCCATATACAACATATACAACTGTCACTGTTGTATATCCGTATGCAACATATACAACTGTCACTGTTGTATATCCGTACCCAGCTGAAGACACTGGAGCGCAAGGTGCTGTTAGAGAAACAAATATTGCTTTATTGCAGTGCATACGTGACATTTGGACCAAAACTTAAAGTTCGCTGGATTCAGCTGTCACAGAAGCAGAGACCAAGGTCTTTGTATCAAGCTTTGGTACATACCATTTGTTGCACACCCATCTAGTAAACCCCTGTAAGCGAGAGGAGCTTTCTGCATCTGACAGTCTAGTAAAACAGTTGTTTATTGCAGATAAAAACTGACCTGATTTTAGGTTGGCATTCATAATGCAAGGCAGTGTTGCCCTTTGGAACTGCTTGCACTGATGCTGCTGCCCTTCCAGGTCTTTTTGGGTACAGGCTGGTTTGATGGATAGCAGCACTACATGTCTTACTGGTTTGTGCGTTGCCTTCCCTGTGTCCAGGGCAAGGAGAATCTGCAACAGTACTTGTGCTATTACTGTCCTTCTTGTCTTTGCCTCTGCGGCCGAAGATCAGTTTCTGACTTCACAGATAATATTCAAAAAGCAGCACGCAGTTATCACGGGAAGCAGATTTTGCTCAGAAGCTTACAGACTTGTCGTTAGATTCTGCCTTTCAGCCTTCCAAATGCACGCCTCACTATCATTTTGCTGCTCCTTGGGAGATAATTAAACAACTCGTGTCTCCTTGCCAAATGAACAGTCAGAGCTAAGGAACCTGAATTTCCTGAATGTCAGTGGAACATCATAGCAATCTTGGGAGAAAAAAAATTCTGTTTCTCACTGAAGAAGGAAGACCCAGCTTTGGTTTAGACTCCTTCAGTATTACAGCTGATGAATCTTTCAGAGGGATTTAGGCTTTCTAGGCTTTAAGTCAACAGGAAGAAATAACCCTTTCGTTGGTTGGTAAGTGGCACCGTGTCATGTGGCCTATCTGGGAACCTCGACTAATCAAACGCAGCAGAAATTGTCCTTGCGTTGTCAGGCTGGATAAGCTGGAACATTGCCGCCCCTTTTGTAACAGGGTGCAGTCCTACCAGCACTGCTCACTTGAAGTCACGACGTTTTGTGTGTTAATAAGAAAGTCTTTCTTTGTCCTGTGAAGGAAGGCATTTGTGGTGGTGAAATGCTGCCGTCTAAGCCTTGGAAAAGGCTCCTGTTTTACTGGACTTCCACAGGCAGGGTTGGTCCTCATGGACTTGCATGCTCATGTCCCCTCGCTCTGTCTTCCTTTTCTCAGCTGAGAAATAGGACTGTAGCCAGAGAGGCTGCTTCAGGTGACATCCCTTCTGAAGCAGGGATTAGGTTTTCTCCTCTAACACTTCTCCTTTCTCCCAGCCCATATGAGTTCAGCAACAGGGCAGCTCACTCGAAGCCCTCTGGCTATCCAACTGGAAATCTGGATGCAGCGGTCTCCGTGATTGACTGCAAAGGGACAGAGTTCGTTTGCAGCCATGCTGACAATGGGAAATCAGTGGGTTTTTGCGGAAGATAAATGAAGTTTTATATACCAGTAGATGAAACGGGAAAATGCTGCCAGCTTAATCTCAAATCCCAGATTTCCTTACACTTTTTGGGTCCACAAAACATTTTCTAATGGTGTATAGGTGTGATTCCAAGGTAGTTACAGTCAGTGGACTGTGTACCTTGAGGGGAAAAAATCAGTTCAGTGTGTTTTAAAGATGAGATGCACCAATTTAAAGACAAGAAATATGAGGAAACCTGCCCTGTGGTTATTCGTATATTGGGCTAACACAAGAAAACACTTTTAAGCCTTCAGTGTGCAAACTGTTCACTAAGTAAATCCAACATTTCCATAAAACTCTTGCTCTGTGATGTGCTTTACCTTGCTCTTAACTGCCTCACATTCCTCCTCATTTTAATTACCTTTTCTTATGTTCGTTTACAAATTTCAGAATTCAGAGGCCCCCAGGCCATAGTTTTAGGAAGAAAGCATGGTTTTATATTGATTAATGTGGATAAGCATGAGGAGGTTAATGTAAATCCAAGACCTTCTGCAAAGTCTCGCAGTTCAGATTTGTTCACCCATGCTTGACCGCACTTTTGTAACACCGATGAATGAGCACTAGGACAAAAAAGTTGTGGAGCATTGTTGAACTCACAGACCACTTCATTGGTCTGGCGGCATGTCCTGCAGTGGCAGTTATACAGCTGGAATAAGACATGCATGTCCCTGCCTAGCACCCAGCAGTGCTGCTGAGGACAAGCTGCTGTGCCCTGGAGCACCCTGGGCTGTGGGACCAGCCCTGTCAGCAGGGTGTTCAAGGGACAAGGGCACAACGTTAAAACTTTGAGTTCTCCTTGGTACATTCTTGCCTACTTTAGGCAAATGAAGGCGAGCAAAATCTTCCTTCGTGGTCCCATGCAGTCTTTTAGCCCCGGTTGACCCTGGCATCTGATGAGGGTTGCTTTGACCCAACAGCCCCTACTTGTATTGAGGCACATTTTTGCCTGTGGGATTAGGAGGTCTTCCCATTCTCATAGACCTTTGGGTTCAGCACTACCATGGGACTGGGACGCTTCAAGTCAGCTGTTTGGCATCTTTCATCTGTCTGAAGCAGTGGCCTCTTGGCACACCTTTTCAGCATTACTGCAGGAATCCCAGGGCAAGAGCAGCTCCCACTACATTTCAGAAAGCTCTCTGAGCAATAACCCACATGTCTTAGCTGTCACCTCACGTGGCTCTTCTATCTTCAGAATAAAATAGTAGGGTGGCGTAATTGTGTGATTCAGGAAGGGCCTTAGTGCAGCGGTTTTGAATGGGTTAACATATGCCAACAGAGTGGTTTTGCAAAGTGATGTGAGGAACTTTCCTGATAGGTAAGCCGAGAGAGCTGCTGGTTTGCATCATGTCCCAGACAGAGCTGTGAGAAAGAAAAGAATATTCTTTCTCTCACTGATGCGTATTAACCTCCCTTTGCAGGGACAGGACTCGTGTGGTGGCAATGTCTGGATACTGCAGACTACCCAGGAGAGCATGTGTTGTGCAGGCATGAAGTTTCAGCAGTGCTGGATTTTGTTTGGGAATTTTTTTATCTGCAGCATAACAGCCATGTTAAATTGATTAGCAAGAGCCGTGGAAACTGTTCAATGGGAAGAAGGCTAATTGTCCCTTCAGTCTGCTCTTCTTCTATCCCTGCATGCATCCAGGGAATCTCAGACCTCCTGGTAATCTGAGAAACACATTCACACAGTGAGGTGTGGTTTATGCTTGATGTGCAAAACGGTGGTTCATTGTGATCTTCCCTCTATGTGTGCTAAAAAGGCCAAACCTCATTTTTGTTTGGCTTGTCCCTGAGTGCTATTGAATGGACTCATTGTGTGAAATAACCATGAGTGTCAATCTCTGGTATTTCACCTCAGAGATTAATAGTACTTTCTTGAGACAGTCTCCCTCAACTGTCAAAGCTGTAATACTGCTGAGCGGTCAGGCCTGGAGGGTGTTTGGGGAATGAGCTGCTCTGCATAGGCGCGATCATGATGTCAAGCCCACACAAACTGAACTAAACACACATTGGTGTTTGCTGTCAATGTTAAATGTCCTTTCAGCAAAATGACTTATTTCTTTTCCTTTCCTTCAAATCTACATCCATGTGAGTAGTTACTGGCTGCCAGAAACTTCCCTTCAGGAGAAACAAAGCAAACCGACCCATCCCCAGCACGGTCAGTCGCTTACATGCCCTTAGTCTACCTAGATTTGATGCCAGTTGATAGTAAGAAGTGCTGTGTAACTCCTAAACTCTTCTTGTTAACACTCAGTAGAGGGGAGACGGACTTGTTAGTGTTACATTTAGTTTCGAAGCATGGACAGCATGAAACTATTTTCCTTAACTAAATTTTAATTCATAAAAATATTTATTGTTAATGGTCGCAGGTATGTTATTAAGATAATTACAGTTTCTTAATTTGCTTGCTGTAATGTTTTTAAACCAGTTGTAGCTACATGACGTTGTGTGTGCTGTGCTTTGTGAACTGTGCTGCGTCAACTGTACTGATAGGGGAAGGTCTATTACATCTGTTCTCATTAGTGCCTTGGATTTTGTAGGAATAACCACACTTTGGAAAAAATCACTTCAGTCACTATACACAGAAGTCATTCATTTCATCATCCTGGAATGCTTCTAGAGAAGGTCTGCATGTCTTTTGATTCACTACTCCATTTATCATTCCCTAAGACACCATGTCAGTGTTCCTGTGAGAATGTCCTCTAAGGCTGAGAAAGCAGTAGCACCCACTAATCTCTTCTAAATTGCTTTTTACTGCTTTTGATTCCTGAAATGTGATAAAGTAAATAAAATCGCAGGCTTTGCTTGCTTCTCTGGTGTTCCATGGATATTGTTATTATTTATTTATAAATAAATGCAGGCCAGTCCATTCACACACATAGAATTGAAAGTGTCAGCTTGAGTCCCTTGCTGTTGCAAGTTCTATTATATCAAGCACCACCATTAATGTAATGACTCTGTTTTCAAATGGATGAGACACCTTGAACACTTTCTCCTTTTGCTCCCTGTCACTGCAGCGCTGGCAGGCATCGGTAGTGCATAACATGCATTTTAACTGAGCCTTCCTTGGCGTGGCAGGGAGTTCTGTGCCTCGTACCCAGCAGTGTGTGCTGGGTTTCTTTGCTTTAGATGTTCCGATTGGCTCTTCCGCAATGAAATTGTCCTAATACCTGAGAAGCTGCTGATAATTTTCAGCCTAATGGCCAGTTTATACCTTTTTTTATTTTATACCTCTTTTATTCTGGTGCCAGCTTTTTTTCCTGCCTGTTTACCCCATTGCAATCAGAGGTAACAACCCAGTCTCTATCACCCTCAGCTTCTCTGTGCTTCTCTTGTAAGGTACATATTCTGGCTTGTTGTGGCAGCACTTGTCTGCCCTGTTCTGGTTTGTGAACCTCTGTCTTGAATGCTGAAGACATTATCACTTGTGGTTTTCGAAAGAGAGCCCTTGTACAGTGGCATTGATACTCTTCTATCTATGAAAATGTCTTGATTGATGTCTCCTAACATTACATTTGTCTCTTTCATAGCTGAATCTTACAAACCATACATTCTCCACCTTAGTAATTTCTTACTGATGAGCTCTCAGCTTATTGCAGGAGTTTTTGCAGTTAGCTCCCAAGTGCAGATTTGCAATATTTTTTTGTTCATGTGGGACTCATTTCACATTTCTATTGCTCTTGTCACCAAAGAAATCCACTTTTAGGGGGGGTTAGTTATTGCAATCCTCCTCTCTGTTGGCAGTGATGCCCCACATTGCTGACTCTCATTGGCCCGCCTGTTCATGCCAAGGTTATTAAAGGAAATGTTAAACCTATTTTATCCTTGAAAAACTCCAGTAGACAAGCTCCCTGCTGTCTGACATTCTTCCCCTTAATACTTCTTGTTGCCATTTCTCCTTCAACCAACTGCCTACCCACCAGTTGCTACTTTCTAAATTGACAAATGATTTCCAGTAAATATGCTTTACTGAAGTCCACCTATATGAGACTGGCTGAATTTATTCAGTCTTTGTCCAGAACATGGATTTTCTTATCATGTCAGCCCAGAGAACTCCTTGAATTGTAGCACATTTTACCTTTATGTCCCTTACGTCACACTCATTAACCTCCCTTCCAAAATGTCTTCTAAATTCTCCTGTACTTGTAAGGTCAGACTTACAGGACTATATTCCTTCATATTACTTCCTATTCTGGATGCTGGCACTACATATACTGTTACCCAGTCAAATAGTATCACTTCTAATTGGAGAGACTAATATAAAAATACTTACTACAAGACCATAGCAGACTATTACTTCTCTGAGGTCCCATTATTATGGAGCTGTGAAAATGAAAGGTGTCATTCTGTTTAGCTTGGATTTTTAAAAGGAACTCCTAACCATCGTGAGATGAGACGGCTCAGTTGTGTGGGCTATGGGCAGAAATCCTAGGCTGTTTTTTTTAATTTAGCCTTTAGTCTTTTTAATGTATGCATTGGTTTTCATTTTGGTGGCTGTTTATAAAAACAGATCTTCTTGGAATAAGAATGGAAACAAAATGAATAATACAGTGGTTTACTTTAAAAAAGAAAAAATCAGCCATTGTCATTATATATGAGGAAGGGAAATGACTTTGGTATCTTGCTTCTCACCAGGTGAGCTGGTAGTAGAAATTGAGAAGCACTGAAATAATGTTCTTAAAGGGCTGTTTTCATTTTGATAGGGCTGTCTTTTTCTTGTATTTTAACAGTTCTTGAACAGCCATCAACTATCTTGAATGTCACCTGACATGGCAGTACATGTTATAATATTTTATTAATGTAGGGTGTATGATGATAAATTATGCCAGATATGTATTCATTCACAAATTGTGGCCAGCCAAATGTAGTCCCCTTATCAGTCTAATTTAATGACTTTGATGGGAAATGCTTTCAGTTTTGGTTCGGTTGTTTTTCCCCTGTTTAACTTCTTTGCTTGATGATTAACCTCGTCTCAGAAAGGCAGAATGCCTTCTTCCTAATTGAGATTTGGACAGTACTGGACAAGACCTGTTCTCTTTTTAGAAAAAAAAAACCCTGTGAACTATCTAAAAGACCCAGCTGATGGGGGGAAGCATTGCTTTACATTCATTTGTGTCACAGCACTAGCACCTCAGCGTCCCCTGGTATTAGGCGGGGAGTTGCTGTGGACGCACTGATGCGGAAAGGAGACCGTGTAGTGCTGAGTCACCGGTAGTCCATCCGTGAAGGTGTCTGGTGATAAAGTGACATCAGGGAAGTTGCTGCCAGGTGGTCCAACTGTGGGCAAAAGGATGTTATTCAGTTTCTCTACATCTTCCATTTTAGTTTTCGGTTTGCTGCGTGTGGGTTTCATGGATGATGGAGTCTGTTTAAGAGGCAGTCTGACTCATTTCAGCTGAACTATGCACATGAATATAGAAAGCAAAATCTTTGCTTCGTCCACTTGTGCCTTGTATAAACATTCTTGAGCCGGAGAATTTCCACATCTGAAAAAATGTCCAGATGAGTATTTGCTTGTTTTTCCTTTTTCCACAGCTTTGAAAATGGAGGGGGTGGGGGAACCCCGATGAAATCCTAAGTATGGTTATCACCTGGATTGCATTGTGTGATCAGTTCTGGAATAATAAATATTTGTAAGAGAAATGTATAGGCTTTATGTAGAAACTTGGTGAAGAAATACGGTTTATAATAACTTCTCAGCCCCCAATTTTGCATTGATGGCAGATAACTAATAGTAGAAGCATGTTTCTTGACTTTGTTGCTGCCCTATAATGCGGAGCTCATACACATATTTAATACATTTTTAAATAAAAGAGTCAGTTTGATAAATGGGTGGCCCAGTATTGCAATCACACAGAAAACTGACAGCTGTACTATCGTTTCGCCATCAGTAACACAGGATTTACATTGCCATCAGATGCTAATGTAAATGACTTTACATTTTCTCTTTGCTTAGGTATAAAATGATTCAGGTAATGGATTCTTTATTGCACATGCCTTGTGGCTGTGCGACTGATTTAATCTGGTACCTTACCTACCATTTTCTGTGATAGGTAGGAAGACCGTACAGTGTAGAAAGCTGTAATTTAATAAACTTTTTGAGACCTTGAAACGATGTTTTGCCTTCCAGGTATTTCCAACTCATTTTGAATATTTGTATGGCTTTGCAGCTAAGTATTGACAGGAATGTGTATCTTCTTATCCATCAAGGTGTTGCACCTGAGGAGGAAAAGAATAAAAAACTACGTAAAACATTTTTTAAAATTCTTTTTGAAAGGTTTCTAATTCTCTTAAGGCAGTACCCAAATATTCATGTTTTTATTCCCCCTCAGTGGTGAACAGCCATTCCATGTTTCTTGGCTGGATCCCGTGCTTTATTTACGGATATTCACAAGTTAGCTAATAATATGCAAAATGGAGACAAATTGCCTGTAGATCTTGTAGCCTTCATGGAGAACTTGAAAAGACAGTAAAGTGCAAAGACTGTAGAGTGCAAGTGCTATTTAGTGTCAGCACTAAATAGCCCGAAACTATGCAGTACCATTGGATTCTGGCAAGTGCTTAACAGTCCAGGTAAGTTTCAAACTCTAATGTTAGACATCCCTTGCTTGTCTTAGGACTTCAGAGCTGTCAATGGGTTGTGATTCCTTTTGGTACTATAATATACTGTTACAAAAAAAAATCTGGCAAGTATAACCAAACTGTGTTCCATGTAGAGATGAACTTACCGTTCTCTATTAATCTTTCTCTCAAGGTGGTTTTTAATACTAGATATAGGTGGGAAGGACTTTCTAAATGATGTCTCATAAAATCACATATTTCATTCAGAATCAATTTGTAAGCCAGAATTTTTATTTAAAAAAGAACAAACGAAAAATTTCAGGTGCACTTCATCAAATTCACGTGACTTGGTTGTGTACCTGCTTCGCCTTTGAAGGGCAGTATGGTGGGTTGTCATTCTCTCCAAATCCAAGGTTCTTTGTGCACCAGCTGGTTGGCAGCTGAAACTTCTGTGTTTCTGACTTGTGACACCTCATGAGCCTGAACTCCCAGAGCTGCTAAGCCAGCAGCTCCTCTGTGCTTTAGTTCCCACACTCCTCAACTATAGAGTAGTCTAGTAAGCTTTAGAGTACAACTACTACAAGTAGCACTGACTTGAAAGGAAATCCTGAAATTCCTGTTTGGTAGGAAATACAGATAATTTAAATTTGTATTTCTTTAGGGAACAAGTGTTCCCTAGCTATGTTCCAAAGGTTGATATTGTTTGCGGAGTAGAAACATGAGAATTCTTGCCCAGCTACACTCTGAAGTTCCTTAGATGACTTTTGGAAATCCCACGCTGAATCTTTAAGCTACGTTCAGAAAGGAGCACACTCAGGGAGCAGTTATTGCTAAGTTTTCTGTGGCAAGGAGGAGAATAATGTATCGATGAATTAAATTTGAACTTTTGCTTCATTTTACCATTTGTGATCATTAGTATTGCCTACAGGGGAGTAATTCACAGAGTCTGGCCTATGGCTACAAGTATTCTGGTCAATCTGTTGCAGAGATGCAAATTTAAACAGGCAGAAAAATACCATCCTGACCTAATCCATATGTTACTACATCAAGGCAAAATTTGTCATTTTTCAGTGTATGAAAATTTGCTTTGGAAAAGAGTTTTTCTATGTCTGCTCATCTCAGGCGATTTCATGGCGCCTTCTCATAATACATCCGTTCAGTGCTTTGGAAGAAACAACAAAGTGACAGGTGGTGTAGTGCAGAGAAGGGTCTTGTGCCTGTTGATGCATTAGCTGTGTCAAATAAGCCTCCACGGATTTTACCAACAGTAGTACAAATGATAGAAACTGCCTAAGGCCCTTTCTGTCTCTCCGGAGTAGTGGTAGTAGCATTGGTGGGACCCTGCAAGAGCAGAGCAATAGGGGCAAAATGAGAGGCAGATAAGGTAGTAGCTGCTGTGTACTAAGTAAAATAGTGAAAACCAGCAAGTGCCTTGTGCTCTGTGTTTCCAGTTGGGTAACTGCAGCACTTCAAGTGTTGTGGCTGTGTGACTAAAATGTTGGCATTGATCTGAAGGGTGTTTTAGATCGTACCCGTTCAATGTTCAGCATAAAAGCTGAAGGGGCAAGATCCACATCCTTTCACTTCTAAGTGCCCTTCCTTCTTTCGCTATCCTTCCTAATAATTTCTCTAACTCCCCCATCCTCCCTTTTTAAGTAACCTGTCACTCCTCCCGTGTTTCTCCTATGCCTTTCTGTAAGTATATTGTATTCTTTTTCTACGGCTGTTAAAGTGATGTGCCTTAAATCTTCTTCACAATGTTGCTTTGCCTGTTGGAAAGCAAAGCAATGACTGTGGATATAATGCAATTTTGTTTGAAGTGGTAATTAAATAAGAAGCAGTATATTGGAGGAGTGGTTGCCAAGTACTTAAGAAGGGAGTGGAAATTTTGTTCTTTTCATGGTCTTCTGCCACCATTCGCTTAGGAAAGTAGAAGGTATGTGATACCTACCATTAGGAAAGAAGTTACAAGCACAGTGTTGGTTTCCATCTAAACTCCTGTTTGCAGCCCATTACTAAAAGTACAAACCTCAAAAGCCACTGAGTTCAGTTCCCAGTGGAGCTCACGTTCCATTAGCGCTGTTTTCCAGTTTCTTTGGCAGCTCAGCATCAGTCCCTCCTCCACCTCACACAACTTTCAGACCCGGTTCAAGCAGCAGACAAGTATAAACATGGCTCTCTACTCCAGTTATCCTGAGTGGGGGAAGGGAGGAAAAAACATGGAAAGGCACGAAAGGTGCTCGGTGGGGTGTGTTTTAGCAAGACAGATGACTTCTCTTTAAATTCGTAGTGTTTCCTAACTTTGAAATTCTTTACTCTCTGGTCTGTTCTGACTAGCCCTGGGTCCTTTCCTTTCCTTTTTCTTTTCCCAGCCTACATTCCCATCCCTCCACAAGCACGGCTGACTCTGCTTCCTCCTGTTTCTCCCTTGCCTTCACTCTCAGAGTATCACTGGCTCCATGCCTTACTCAGCCAGGGTAGCATCATGAATTCTGCATACTGTTCAAATGTGCATGTCTGATGTGCAAAGTTCTGAAGTAAATGCTTCTGTAGGTAGGGCGGGAATATCACAAATCAGAGTCAAGAAAATTGCTGTGTTTTCTGAAGGGAGAAAACACATTGAAAATAGTCAGTTGTAAATTACGCGTATGCCTAGTGCGTGAACAACCATATGCAGAATTCTAAGAAGCAGAGTTTATCATAAAAATCATGTAAAATAGGTACCTCAGGATTATCTGTTTAAGGCCCATCTCCAGGGCAGGGCAGCTGTACCTCAAACATTGTTACCAATGCTTATCTAACCTTTTCAAAGAGATTTCCGTTATGGAATGCAGGCAATATCCCTAAGCAGCATATTTAGTTCCCTGGCAGTTTCTTATACTCCTGAACATGGAGGACATTTTACTTCTTCCTCTTTGCAGCAACACTCCATATACATGTTATGCACATACTAGCTGACCTCTTGGCCTCTCTTCTTCAGATGGAGCACCTCTTATTCTTTCGGTGCTTGCTCAAAGGGCCTGCTATCCACACATTGCTCATCCTTGTCTTCTTGCCTCTAAGTGGTGTACAGTCAGTGGAGTTTTGGAACTGCGGAGTCTTAAACTGAACAAACTACTTCAGAGGAGGCTTTGTTGGCTCAAAGCGCTGTACTGTTTGGGGGGGTTCTTTCTTCTCCCAGCGGTGTGACAGTGTTGACTGATGTGTGATTTCTGAGCCATTTAACACCCCAGGTCCTCTTCTGCTTCCTAGCCAGTCATTTTGCATCCAGTATTTGTGCAGTTGATTGTTGTGACCTTCAGCTCACTGACAAGATCCTAAGTATAATACTTAGTATTTACCTTCACTGAAGCACATCCTATTTATTTCAGACCACTCTTCCATTTTCTTAGGATTGTCTGGGATTCTAATCCTGCTCTCCTGCAGTTTTTGCCCTTTGCGTGGTCTGCAAACGCAGCAAGTGTATTACATCATCCGAGGCATTGCTGAAATGACAATGAGTCACTATGAGTCTCAGTAAGACAACAAGCTAGTGACAGCTATACTCCAAACACAGTTTTTCAACTAGAAACGTGACTGGTTTATGTTACTCATTCCTTTTGGTTCCCTGTGAAAGCGTTGCATGAGGCGGGTTAGGGTATCATTGGAAAGTTTTCTAGTAATGTCACAGGAGGTTGAACTGATGTTGTTTGTGTTGACTGCTACTGATCACCTTGCTATCTTCTCCATGTCTGTAGACTAAATCTTTGTTGTTCTCTAACCTTGCCAGGAATTACAGGTAGGTACACTGAAATCCGATTCTCTCTATTCTTCGTTTCCTGTTTTGTACATCTGCCCTCTCCTGACTTTTAAGTATCTCTTTGTCTTTCACAAGTTCTTGAAGACTTTTCTTGAAAACTTTTCTTGCATACAAGGTTGTTGTCACTGCTTATATCTGGCTGACGCTTTTTACTTTTGCTCCCATGTAATTATTTGCTTGTAGGTATAGTGTGCAAAACCCCCTTAATTTTCAATTAATACAATCTTTTAAATTACCGTTACTGCCCCCGCCCCCC
>NW_010419478.1:34537-35770 GCF_000710305.1 Buceros rhinoceros silvestris | reverse complement strand
CCCCCGCCCCTTATTTAGCAAAGCTGTTCTTTGGTTAATAATAACCAAATTCTTTGGTTAATAACTTTTTGAGATGAAGGTTGTTGTTCTTTTCAGCTGTTTGTGATGTGCCATTTCTGTTTTACTCAGAGTCTGGTGCCGGGTTCTGACCTAACCTCAGTGCCTCAGTAACTTGGGCTGTCAGGAGATGTGATTTTCAGTCAGAATAAGCCAAGAGCATTTAAACTGTCTTAAGGTAAATCATCCTAACTGTGCCCCAGGCCACATTTAGACCATCTTTGCTTTTCGCCCTTTAAAGCAAGCTCAGAGGATATCTGGCTCATCTGGGAAATGATCTCACTGAGTTTACATGAAATACTTCATTGTCTTAACTTTTTTCTCCTTTAAATGTAATACTTCTTTAAAGTGCCTGTATAAAGTTACCTTTCTTCCCTTTTAGGATGCATTATGGGGTGAAAACCTTGCCCCACTGAAATTAGTATGAGCTTCAGTTAGGTCAGAAATTTCATCTTAGAATTTAAAGCATGGTTATATTCTGCAAGCCTGGAGTAATGTGCTTCATTTTGCTAAGCTCACTTTTTCTCTCTAACCACTCTTCAGTCAAAACGAAATGGAGAATAAGGAGGGCAGTGCATATAATCTTGATTTTTGTGCAGACAAAACCAATGTTATAGGAATTTTTATGTTTTCAGAACAAGGCCAAGTTCTCTGCAGTCTATTTCATTACATGTTAAATAAATTTAGATAAAGAATATATTTGTGTCTCAGTGAACAACCTCAGGAAATCTCAGTTGAATTGATGACCCTGACATTGACATTTACCATGTTTTTGCTTTTCCATCTGTAAAATGAGGATAATGATACTGGTATTTCTTTAAAGCCCTTGGAGATCTTTGGCTGAGAACTTTTGGCTATATTCTGTAAGTAAGTGACACTTCCTTACTTTCCAGAAACCTTTTCAGGCTTCCATTAAATAAAAAACACGTGTTCAGCTTTTGTGTTGGCACTTAGAGATTTCTATGTCACTGGGCCTGTGAGATCTCTTCCAAAAATGAGTGAGTCAGAAGAGATAGGCTCTTCTTTTTCAGCCCTCGGTCTTTCTGCTGGACTAGAGAAGGTCAGCATTTTTGCCTCCCAGCAGAAACCTCCGACAATATTGATGCTTTCGGGGAATGAGTGTGACAGTTGTCTTGCACGTAGAAAGTGAAGCTTGAATAGGACTCTCCTAATAGA